>NC_045967.1:5861688-6099188 GCF_010909765.2 Amblyraja radiata | reverse complement strand
GTGGAGTTTGCACATTCGCCCCATGAGCAATGTGAGTTTCCTCTAGGTGCTCTGGTTTCCTCCCGCATCACGAAGACGTGCAGGTTTGTAGGTTAAGTAGATCTTCAAGTTGTCCCTAGTATGGAGGGATTGTGCGATGACATGGAATGAATGTGAACAGATGCTCGATGCTTAGCGTGGGTCGAAGGGCCTGTTTCCATGCTGATACTCGAAACTAAACTAAACTAAAAATGCTGGCCTGTCCTATAAAGGAACACATGTAAAAAAACTATTTATTCAGGTACCAATGTTTAGTTTACAAACAATGATTATTTTCATCCATAAAATCCAACTATCAGTTTTTGCCTGAGCACATTGGTTTCGTAGTTTGATGTTTACTGCCAGATTGTAAATCCTGATGGGCGTCCCAACTGATCACTGGTGCACTTTGTACCTCAACTGGTTGTGAGAAAGTTGGGAGTCCTTTGCATTTTGAGAACTATAATGTGGTCAGCAGGTTGGGGATGCGTGATCACCTTTATTGGGCAACTTCCAAAGGGTTTGTATCAACCTTTTTTTCAATGCTTCAATGAATAAAAAGGAAGTCTAGCAATCCGATCACACCTATCATAACCTCAGGAACTTGAAAAACACTCTACAACCGATTGCAGCACGGTGGTGCAGCGGTAGAGTTATAGTGCCAGAGACCCGGGTTCGATCCCGACTAAGGGTGCTTGTCTGTACGGAGTTTGTACGTTCTCCCCGTGACCCATGTGCGTTTTCACTGGGATCTCCGGTTTTGTCCCACACTCAAAAGACGTTCAGGTTTGTAGGTTAATTGGCTTGGTATAAATGTAAATTGTCCCTAGTGAGTAGGATAATGTAAGTGTGCGGGGATCGCTGGTCGGCGCAGACCCGGTGGACCGAAGGGCCTGTTTCCACGCTGCATCTCTAAACTAAACTAAACCAATTAATTATTTTGGTGAAACATACTTGCTTTGTATTCTAAGCAGCGCGATCATGAATTAAACGTTAGAAATACCCTGATGAAGTGCCAGGACACAATGGCATATGGATGTTCATTCTCACTGGTGGATTAGTGTTAACATTGCTGTTATTAACTGGAAATACTGAGCTGAGGCAGAGGAGGAAATGTGTGGGAAGAGGTAGAAAATCCCATGGCATTGTGCCTTCCGGCATCTGATTCCAGGTAGTTTTGGCCGAGACCCAGAACAAGCAACTGGCTATTCACTTACCCATAATTGATCAGTTGGCAGGGGAGATGAGAAAGGGAGGACAAGAACAAATAGTTGAGGGAGCTAAAGTGTTGTAATCTCAAGTAAACTCTTTCTCTTACATACTGTAACCGTTTTAAAATGTTTGAATCTATTTCCATGCCTTGTAATCTCCGACAGTCTGCTGGTGCCAGAGGCAGTGTATCCCACTGCTATGCCTCTGCATTATCTACGCTGTATTTTGTATCCTTTGGCAAGGCCTCTGCATCAGCAGCTGTCATTTCAGATGGTTGAGGGGCTTTGTTTATGTCTCTCTGAGAAGTATATTTTTAATAAAGCTTTTTATCAATTTCATACACACGCACACACACACACTTCCATTCCCCACCATCTTACAAATTTCACTCCTGTACCAGAGGTCTAACTAACATGAACGACACCAGCCCTCAAGCAGATAAGAATCTCTCGGTTTTACACGGAAGTGGGTGAGATTTATCTTGTGTTATAGTGACTTAACAGCCAAGTTTATTCAGAAGATAAAAGAATACCATTTTTTGGGGAAGAAACCCCACTGTTACTAGCTGTTCAGTGCAATCTAAGACAGGCAATAATAAAAGCTGGCAACTCCTGCAGTGACCGGTTCACAAATGAACCACCTGAACATCTCGCAATATAAATAACATTTAATCTGTCCTTGGCTGAACCGTATTGTTAATATAGTGAATAAAAAAGCAGGTTGATCTTTGCAGCAAGATAGACACAAAAAGCTGGAGTAACTCAGCGGGTCAGACAGCATCTCTGGGGAGAAGGAATAGGTGACGTTTCAGATCGCGACCCTTTTTCAGCCTCAACCTGAAACGTCACCTATCCCTTTTCTCCAGAGATGCTGTCTGACCCGCTGAGTTACTCCAGCTTTATGTGTCCATCTTCGGTTTAAACCAGTATCTGCAGTTCCTTCCTACACATGATGTTTGCATCATCTTGATGCAAGATTTTATCTCAAAGATATTAGCAGATAACTGGGAAGGAGGAAGCACTCATGATACTGACTCCATTTTTTATACCTTCTTGATTAGAGAGGCGCACTCTCTCTAAAACACTGGGAATACTTTGTGAAATAAAAGAAAAACTGAGAGCAAGGAATGGGCTTACTACCACACGGGCAGTCTGCATCTGCCCCACTCCACACTTCAACACTGGTAGCAATGTACAAGTTGCAGTTGATTAAATAACCATATAACCATATAACAATTACAGCACGGAAACAGGCCATCTCGACCCTTCTAGTCCGTGCCGAACACGTATTCTCCCCTAGTCCCATATACCTGCGCTCAGACCATAATCCTCCATTCCTTTCCCGTCCATATAACTATCCAATATATTTTTAAATGATAAAAACGAACCTGCCTCCACCACCTTCACTAGAAGCTCATTCCACACAGCCACCACTCTCTGAGTAAAGAAGTTCCCCCTCATGTTACCCCTAAACTTCTGTCCCTTAATTCTCAAGTCATGTCCCCTTGTTTGAATCTTCCCTACTCTCAGTGGGAAAAGCTTATCCACGTCAACTCTGTCTATCCCTCTCATCATTTTAAAGACCTCTATCAAGTCCCCCCTTAACCTTCTGCGCTCCAAAGAATAAAGCCCTAACTTGTTCAACCTATCTCTGTAACTTAGTTGCTGAAACCCAGGCAACATTCTAGTAAATCTCCTCTGTACTCTCTCTATTTTGTTGACATCCTTCCTATAATTAGGCGACCAAAATTGTACCCCATACTCCAGAATTGGCCTCACCAATGCCTTGTACAATTTTAACATTACATCCCAACTTCTATACTCAATGCTCTGATTTATAAAGGCCAGCACACCAAAAGCTTTCTTTACCACCCTATCTACATGAGATTCCACTTTCAGGGAACTGTGCAGTTATTCCCAGATCCCTCTGTTCACCTGCATTCTTCAATTCCCTACCATTTACCATGTACGTCCTATTTTGATTTGTCCTGCCAAGATGTAGCACCTCACACTTATCAGCATTAAACTCCATCTGCCATCTTTCAGTCCACTCTTCCAACTGGCATAAATCTCTCTGTAGACTTTGAAAATCTACTTCATTATCCACAACCCCACCTATCTTAGTATCATCTGCATACTTACTAATCCAATTTACCACACCATTAAATGTTACAGTATTTAAAGGAATACACACCAAAAGGCAAATAAGTCGCACATGCTACGATGAGTTATAACTTTGTAAGCACCCTTTATGGGTGACTATTTGTATACCGTGGGTAGGCAAGCAAAGAATTTCATTGTGACTTGTCACATGAGAGAATGAAGTATTCAATTCAAATGCTAAGGTGAGTGATGCCTCCTTACCATACACCTTGAATTTGAGATTTTATATCTATTGGGTCCCAATCAACTGCTATGCTCAAGTAGTTTCTGTTTAGATGCTGCAGGCAATGCTAGAATACACAATACATACTAGCAATCGATTAGTAATAATTATTGATCATGTATAAAAACCGTGCGAAAGTGACCACGCACTTGCTCTCTGAGAAAGCGCCCGAGACACAAATTCCTAAATCTGTAGTTCTTGGTTTAACAGAGGACCATTTCAGAAGGTAGTTGTACTTGTTGTGAGTGTGTAGTCACATACAGGTCAAATTGATAAGGACAGTAGGCTGTATGATTGAGTTTTAAAGACAATCTGAGAGTTTCTAGATCTCCAGTACATACTGGTGTGGCGGGGACTGGCAGGAGTCCAGCCAAAAACTAGTCGGACACAAGTGTGTGCTCTAGACGTGTTTATTCTTCTGCATACAGCTCCCTATTCCTCAGATGACACGGGCGTTGCCCGGCCTTAAATAACAACTCAGATAACGACCCCGTGACTCGCGCCTCCCCCACCAAGACGCCGCCCTCTAGAGCCGATGGTTCGTCGTGACCTTGGGTTGCTATAAGGTGCCGCCACATGACCCCCCCCCCCCAGAACCAGAGGCACCGAACTGCACAGGATGTCGCACGAGGTGGCCCGAACACTCAGATATAATCCCGCGCCCCGGGGGCTTGCTCGGTTCGGGAGAATCTCGGGGGCCCGGGACGGTGGACGCCCGCGACGGGGAGGTTGAGCCACATGGACTGGCTCGCTCAGGTCCAAGTGGGCCGGTTTCAAACAGACACCATTTCGAGCCGGCCTCCCATGTCCAAATCGAATGTGGTAGGCCCGTGCTGCAGCAAGCGAAAGGGACCTTCATAGTGGTAGGCCCGTGCTGCAGCACCCTGCAAGGGTGACTTGTGGGAGTCACGGCGAAGAAAAAAGTACGGGCAGCCCATCAACGGCAGTGGCACATGAGAAGGGGCCACTCCATGAAGCGACGTTGGGATGGGAGACAGGGCGCCGACCCTCTCCCGCAAGCGGATCAGCACTGATGACGGGGGTTCCTGGGACCCATCAGCAGCAGGGAACGGTGAGCGGAGCACCATATACCAACTCCGTGGTGGACGATGACAGATCCTCCTTGGGGGCTGTCCGAATCCCCAACAGGACTCACAGCAACTCGTCCATCCACCCAGGGCCTGTGAGACGAGCCTTCAGGGCGGCCTTCAGTCAGCGGTGGAACCGCTCCACCAGCCCATTTGATTGGGGATGGTACGCTGTCGTGTGGTGGAGCTGCGTCCCCAACAGGCGGGACATTGGCATTTTAATTGTAGAATAACTACGTTTGAGTTACTTTGCTGCCATAGTGAGATTTGAACATATATTATTGGATTATTAAACTACCAGACCAGTATGTAAAGAGCCCTCACTCCACCATGTCCATGACAACCTTTTTCTCAATCTAACTCTATCTACACTCATTTAATTTGTCTGAATAAGGATTGTGTCATAGAGTCATAGAGTGATACAGCAAGGAAACAGGCTATTCAGCTCAACTTGCCCACATCGGCCAACATGTCCCATCTACACTAGTCCCACCTGCCCACGCTTGGTCCATATCCCTCCAAACCTGTCCTATCCATGTACCTGTCTAAATGTTTCTTAAATGTTGGGATAGTCCCTGCCTCAACTACCTCCTCCGACAGCTTGTTCCATACACCACCACCCTTTGTGTAAAAAGGTTACCCCTCAGAATCCTATTAAATCTTTTCCCCTTCACCTTGAACCTATGGTCTCAATTACCCTACTCTGGGCAATAGACTCTGTGCATGTACCCAATCTATTCCTCTCATGATTTTATACATCTCAATAAGATCACCCCTCATCCTCCTGCACTCCAAGGAATAGAGTCCCAGCTTACTCAACCTCTCCCTATAGCTCAGACCCTCTAGTCCTGGCAACATCCTCGTAAATCTTCTCTGTACCCTTTCCAGCTTGACAACATCTTTCTTATAACATGTTGCCCAGAACTGAACACAATACTCTAAATGCGGTCTCACCAACATCTTATACAACTACAACATGACTTCCCAATACTCTGACTGATGAAGGCCAATGTGCCAAAAGCTTTGATTGTGTTCTTATAATGTTCCTGGTGTTAAAATTAACAGAGAGAACAGGGAAGATGAACATTTATTTATCCCTTGAACGGGATAAATGTAAGTACTTAGCAGGTCAGACAGCAACTCTGGAGAACATGAATAGGCGACGTTTGGGATTGGGACCCTTCTTCAGACTGATTGTAGTAAGGGGGAGGATGCTGGCAGAGTGGTGGGGCTGGGACAAAGCCTGGCGAGTGATGGGTGGATACAGTTGAGGGAGCATATGACTGGCAGATGGGTGGACAAAGGCCAGAGATGAGAAGAAGACAGTGGGATAAAGCGAGAAGATGTGTGAAATGTGAAGTCAGAGGAAGGATCTAGATGGAAGGGGCTGGGAAATTGATCTGTTAACAATCATAAAACACAAGATACATGAAAGTGAAAGATAAATTAAAGTGACGAGTGGAAAGGATTGGGGATGTGCAAAGATTGGGGAGGCGGGGGGGGGGTGGTGGGGTGGTCGAGGGGAGTCAGTCTACCCCACGACAGAAGGGGGAGGAGTTGTACAGTTTGATAGCCACAGGGAAAAATAATATCTCCTGTGGCGTTCTGCACTAGTTTACACGTGTCCTCACTCTGGCAGTGGAAGAGGCCCAGAGCAGAAAGGTTGGGATTGGAATGGGAGGGGGAGTTAAAATGGGTGAACGCAGTGCAAGAGATCGGCATAACAGTTGCCCAGTCCATGCTTGGTCTTGCCGAAATAAAGGAGGCCATCTCGGGAACCCCGAATGCAGTCGACGAGGTTAGAAGAGATGCACGAAAACCTCCGTCTCACGGTTCACTTGCATCCACCTATCACTCACCTGGCTTTGTCCTGCCTTTCCTCTCTTCAGCTTCCCCCCCCCCCCCCCCCTACAAACAGTCTGAAGAAGGGTCCCGACTCGAAACGTCACCGTGAATTGAAGAACCAAACAGAGCTTTCACAAAAATGACACTCAAAATACCCACTAGTATTGTTGGCTAATTGACACGAGAGAACTATTTCCATCAGGAGGTTTAGTGCAAATGGTGGGCATGGCCAAGGCCAACGCAGCAGATTCACAAAACAAACCCATTCTTTGTTTTAGGGACAGATCCTGCCCAATGAGTCCGCACCGACCAGCGATCCCCGCACACTAACACTATCCTACACACACTAGGGACAAATTACATTTATACCAAGCCAAATAGCCTACAAATCTGTACGTCTTCGGAGAAAACCCACACAGGTTACGAACTGCATACAGACAGCACCCTTGGTCAGGATCGAACCCAGGTCTCAGGCGCTGTAAGGCAGCAAGTCCACTGCCGCGCCAAAGTGCTGCCCTTAATTATATTGATGATATTATATTATATTGATCTATCATATAATGTATATAATATATGAATTCTTATATTGATTTTTATTTAATTTTCTCTTTTAATCTTTCACTACAGTCAAATAATTGACTGTTTCTCATATCTGTGCAAATGCAAAAGCAAGAGGCATACATTTAGCCAGAGGAAGCTTGCATTGCTTTTGGTTTGGTTGTTGTTGTCACATGTATTGAGATACAGTGAGAAACATTCCTTTGTTTATCCTATCTAGGCAGATCATTACCATACCCGAGTACAACAAGTAGTGCAAAAGAGAAAAGAAACAGAGTGCAAAATATTGCATTACATCTTGGTTTAGTTTAATTTAGTTTAGTTTAGTTTAGTGACACAATGCAGGCCCTTCAACCCACCGAGTCCGCACCAACCAGCGATCACCGCACATTACTGGAAGGGCTCTGGGTAGTAGAGCAGAGCAAAGGGATCAAGGAGTGCAGGTGCATACGTCCTGAAGGTGGAGTCGCAGGTAGATCGGGTGGTCAAATAGACTTTTGTCACATTGGCCTTCATCAGCCAGAGTATTGAGTATAGAAGTTGGGAGATCATGTTGCAGCTGTATAAGATGCTGGTGAGGCTGCATTTAGAGCATTGTGATCAGTTCTGGGCACCGTGTTATAGAAAATATGTTATCAAGCTGGAAAGAGTACATAGAAGATTTACAAGGATGTTGTCAGGACTAGAGGGTCTGAATTATAGGCAGAGGTTTATTAGGCTATTTGGTTAAGGTTAAGGGAAAAGATTTAATAGGAATCTGAGGGGTAACTTTTTCACACAAAGGGTGGTGGGTGTATGGAGCAAGCTGCCAGAGGAGGTAGTTGAGGCTGGGACTATTCCAACAGTTAAAAAACAGTTCGACTGGTACATGGATAGACAGGTTTGGAGGAATATGGACCAAATGCTGGCAGGTGGGACTAGTGTAGCTGCGACATGTTGGCCGGTGTGGGTAAGTTGGGCTGAAGGGTCTGTTTCCATACTATATCACTCTATGATTCTATGACTCTATTAACACTATCCTACACACACAAGGGACAATTTACATTTATACCAAGCCAATTAACCTACAAACCTGTTCGTCTTTGAAATGTGGTAGGAAACCATAGATCTCGGGGAAAACCCACGTAGGTCATGGGGATATCGCCGGGAAGTGGTATTAGGTAAATTGAATGGATTAAAGGCTGATAAATCCCCAGGGCCAAATAAGTTACGTTTATCTGAAGTTGCATCCCAGAGTACTTAAGGAAGTAGCCCCAGAAATAGTAGATGCATTAGTGATAATTTTTCAAAACTCTTTAGATTCTGGAGTAAATTAAATTTAAATTAAATTAAATTTCTTTATTTATATAGCACATTTTTAGTCAACTTGCATTGACCCCAAAGTGCTTCACATAATTACATCCACACACACAGGCAAAGGTGGGTGAAGCGTCTTGCCCAAGGACACACACAGGCAAAGGTGGCTGAAGTGTCTTGCCCAAGGACACAACGACAGTATGCACTCCAAGCGGGATTCGAACCAGCTACCTTCCGGTTGCCAGCCGAACACTTAGCCCATTGTGCCATCTGTCGTCCCTGAGGATTGGAGGGTAGCTAATGTAACCCCACTTTTTAAAAAGGGAGGGAGAGAGAAAACGGGGAATTTTACTTCGGAGTCACGTGAGTGACTACGTGAAGAAGAGCCGTCCGTCTGCATGCGCGTCATTACGTCTGAACGCAACGCGCGCGACGGACTGGCAGAGACACTGTGTCCTCCCAGCCCGTCGGGATGGGCAGGTAAGGAAAGTTGAACTACTTACCTGCGTTCTTTCGGGCTTGAAGCTTTTTGTAGTTTCAGGGCCCAGATGTCGAGGAGACGGTCCGCAGGGAAGTCGGCTGCCGAAGACCGCAGCATTTCCCAGTAGCGGGCGACGGTCTTATTCCCGACATTTAGCGCCGGCAGCTGAACCGGCAGGAGTCTTGTTGCAGGAGGAGGAGCTCCGTTGGTGGTCCCGGTGGGACGTAAATCCACCCGCAAGTCAAACAACCCGTTGACTCAGATGAGTCCGGGGAAAAGGGAACAGAGAGTGTCTGAGGACGACTCTCCCACATGGAGCAACTTGTTGGAGAAGTTGCTCCAACAATGACCTACTCTAAGGAGAGAGCTGTGTCAGCCCGGGGCCTACAGCAGGCAGTACCGGGAGCCTCGCATAATGGGGCAGCCCAATGTCTTCCCCATTGGAGGGGGAAGTACATATGGAAGAAACCACTCTGAATCAGAGTACAAAAGCAAGGGGGGGGGAACCTTCCCAGGGACAAGCAGAAGAAAGGAAGTAAGTAACTTTTACTTATATAGCACTGTTTAAGTTAACTCACATTGACACCAATGAGCTTTACATTAAATGAATAATCACAAAAGAAAAGAAATACTTCTGCAATCATCCAGGTTTCACTGGGTGCTTCCCTGGATAGAGATCTAGCAAATGTCTTCTGCTCTGAGGAGAGGAGCATTCACGGTCAGTTTCAGTCTGACCCAAAGCAAGAATCTCATTTAGGCCCACTGGAGGGGCCATGTCAGCGCAGGTATCCTCAGGGCTGCCTACAAATCTCACTCTCAGTGGAGGGGAGTGTGAGTGATCAGTAGGTAACTGATCTCGAATTTAAAGTATGAACATACTGAAGCACATGCATATGGCCTCAAGAGACAGCAGTTGGCAGAATATCCGCACGCTACAAATGCCGGAAAGGGAACAGCGCTATCAGGGTGGCTTTGGAGAAACCAGCCGCCAAATCCTCTCTTCAGGTAAGACCAGAAGAAGGAAGCAAAAGCTGTCAGACCAATCAAGGTACCAACGACAAGCAAACTTCATCAGTAGGCGACAACACACCCCACACCTCCATTGGGGTTAAGCAGTTCACTGAAGCCGGTGGTAGCTTGAAAGCTGGGCACGGAAATATGATCAGTCGTCTTTCAAGGCAGACTCAGAATTATGGCCAGAATTGTCCTACAAGGCATGCTCAGTATGATGAGGTTTTCAGACCAAGACCCAAGCAGAGGTCAGGAGAAAAATGGAATCCACACTCCCTACCAGTCCTACTCCCAATCAAGGAGAGAAAAGGAACCTGCATCAGGGGCCTTTGGGCTTACCACAAGACCACCGGTAGCCATGGAGGTAGGTGGGTCTGGGTTTACTGAAACAAGGGATTGTGGACCAGTTACATGTTGGTAATTTTACTCTTGTGTTTTTGTTCAAAATGACAATAACATGAATTTCAGATCTGGTTTTAAAAAACAGATAACAACTTGTGATTATTTTTTACTGCACAACATACATAGGTTCCAAGCAGACTTGGAACTCGGACCGGAGTTGTCTTCAAGGCAGGCCCAGTATTTTGGGCAGGATTGCCTTCCAGGACAGGTGACAGATGGAGGATGTCACTTCATCCAGGTTTAACTCATTTGTGCAGTACAGACTTTCAGAAACAGCAATTTTTGTTACAGTCTAACTACTGTTTTATAGGAGCTTCCTATAAAATGGTCACATGGCATGCATCGACCTCAAAGATGCATACTATTTGGTGTCTATTCACTAAGAACAGGAGATATTTGAAGTTTAACTGGATGGCATGGCTCTGCCAAATGTGTTGACATCAGCTCCTAGACTATTGACTAAACTACGGAAACCAATTCTGGGTCTACAAAGGTCTCAGAACCGCATAGTAATGGCATATTTGGAGGACATTTTCATTTTGGAGTCACCAAGAATTGGCAGAAGCATCAGTCAAAGCAAACCAAAAACCTGTTTGAAAGAATTGGTTACCTCATCCATCCAGTTAAATCAAGATTGACACCTACTAGGGTAACTGATTACCTAGAATTTACTATCAAAAACAGTAAATATGTTGGTGACTTTGCCTAGGGGCAAACAACAATATTTAATTAAGCCTGCAATGACCTGATAGTCAAATACTAGCCATCTATCAGGCAAACAGCGAGTGTAATTGGCAAATAGTAGCTGCATTCCCAGCAGTACGTCACGGGCCTTTGCATTATCAGAATTTACAGCGAGCAAAGGAACGAACACTCAGATTCCATGCAGGCCGAATTGGCAAACTATGGATTGCCAGCAGAGGCCATTGTTGAATAACTATGGTGGATAACGAATGGGAGACAGCTCAAGGGAAATTTTGCTCGAAAGCCATCGAGGGTTCTTCAGACCTATGCAAGCGGCTAAGGATAGGGAGCCACCAACAGTCTAGAGCTGTGGGGGCAGATGGAATGAGCAGGAGTCTGTAATTCCCCAACACATGGAATCAATTACCCAGAATTGTTGGGAGCACAATATGGACTCAAGGTTTTCTGTAGCAATATGCAACCGGTGCTTGTTCAAATTCAGATTGATAACACCACTGCGGTGGCATATATCCATTAACAAGGGTGGTGTAAAATCTGTATCTTACGACAGATTGTCAAACCTCATTTGGCACTGGTGTATCGAGAGGAATATTTGGGTAACAGCGGTCTATCTACAAGGTAGATATAACACGGTGACATATGCTGGATCACGAATGTTTAATAACAACACAGACTGGATGTTAAATCAGACAGTATTTAACAAAATAACTACACGATTTGGCATACCAGATATTGATCTGTTTGCATCTAGACTAAACCATCAGTTACCCAGATACGTGTCCTGTGAGCTAAATCCAGGAGCAAAGGCAGTGGATGCTTTCTCCCTCAATTGGGGAGGAATGTTTATGTATGCTTTCCGCCAATTTGTCTCACAAACCGATGCTTGACAAAAATCAAGCAAGACTAAGCCACAGGCATATTGGTAGTGCCAGATTGGCCTACTCAAGCCTGGTCCCCAAAAAATTTGGGAACTATAGTCCAGCCAGTTATGGCTGTACCCAAGAGCAGGGACCTCCTAGTGAACCCAGTTACAGGGAGTAATCATCCACTACATGAACGTATTAACTTGTTGGTCTGCAGATTCTGAGGAGGCCATTTCAAGGCATAGGACTGTCCGAACAAATACAACACAGTTCGGATAACGGATGTCTTGGAGTTCCTATCAACTCTGTACTATAACTATAAACAAAGTTATAGTGCAATCTATAGTGCCAGAGGCGCACTCTCCTCCTATCTGATGCCGGAAGCAGGGCACAGGTCGATAGGAACGCACCCCTTTACAACAAAATTCATGAAGGGAATTTACAATTTAATACCTCCAAGGCCAAGGTACACTGACACATGGGATGTGAGCGTGGCACTAACCCTACTTTGACAGTGGGGACCGCCTATAACTAACCCTGAAGATGGTATGCTGACAAAGAGTCCAGACACTGCAAAAGCTACGGTTGGACTACATGACCACCAATATGAACAACATAACATTCCTAATCAGGAACCTGATAAAACAGAGCAGGCCAGGAATGCCAGGGATGGAGATCCTGTAACGGGTATAGCTTGGACCCAATAGCAGCACAGAATCAGGCAGGTATAGTTGGTAATGAACTTTATTACGATACTGTAACACAGAGTAGTAACACAGGAATGGGTGCACCGTACTCACACAGAGGCTCAGGATTGAGCGAGGGTTCCGAAGAGGGGCAGGCAGGATCGAATCCGTGTAGGCAGTCGGGAAATCGCTGGAGAGTCTTGCATGAATGCTGGGAACAATCTGGCACTGTGTGAATGGTGAGGAGAGTCTATATACCGGGTTAATTGGTGATCAGAGGCAACTGAGTGCAACAGGTGAGGAGAGTTGGGCTGATGAGAGGGGAGTGGCAGGCGAGGAGAAGGAGGGACCGGTGGAAAAGTACTGGGAGGTGAAGTGGATGAGAATGAGGTGAGGGCAGACTGTGACAGAACCCCCCCCTCAAGGGACGGCTCCTGACGTCCCAAAACAAAAACAAAAAAAAACAATAAAGAAAATAAACCCAATCCCACGCAGAGTTGGGTGGGAGGAGGGGGACCGGAGGAGGGCTAATATTCGTCCGAGACATCCATGTCCGCATCTTCCTCCATAGCATCAGAGGAAAGCTCCGTCTCGTCGTCACGGGGCGCCTCAGACGGAAGAGGGGACAGAGTCTCAGGGGCGGCGACCCCTCTAGGAGTGGCGGACTTGGACGGCTGGTCGGGATGACGCCAGTGAAACTCCCTGATGAGGGAGGCGTCCAGGATGTGTCGAGCAGGAACCCAGGACCTCTCCTCTAGACCGTAACCCTCCCAATCGACCAGGTATTGGAGACCCCTCCCGCGACGGCGGGAGTGCAGGAGGCGGTGCACCGTAAAAGCGGGGCCTCCGTCGATGAGACGATGAGACGAGGAGGTGGAGGAGGAGGGACTGCGGGGACCAGGGAGCTCTCCCGGACTGGCTTTACTCTGGACACGTGGAACGTAGGATGGACCCGCATGGAACGAGGCAACTTGAGCCTCACAGCCGCTGGGTTGATGACCTTCTGGATCTCAAAGGGACCGATGAACTTGGGTGCCAACTTCTTGGACTCCACCCTCAAGGGAAGGTCCCGGGTCGACAGCCACACCTTCTGGCCCGCGAGGTAGGTGGGGGCCTGGGTGCGGTGACGGTTGGCAGCCGTGGCGTAACGGTCCACGGAGCGGAGAAGAGTCGCCCTGGCTTGGGTCCACGTCCTGCGGCAGCGACGAATGAAGGCCTGGACGGACGGGCAGGAAACCTCTTTCACCAGCTCCGGGAACAGTGGAGGCTGGAACCCGTAGGCACACTGGAAAGGGGAGAGCCCAGTGGCCGAGCTTGTCAGGGTGTTGTGGGCGTACTCCACCCACAACAACTGCTGGGACCAGGAGGAGGGATGCTTGGACACCATACACCGCAGCGCCGTCTCCATCTCCTGATTCTTCTTTTCAGTTTGGCCGTTGGACTGGGGATGAAATCCGGACGTCAGACTCACGGCGGCCCCCACAAGCGTGCAGAACTCCATCCAGAACAGAGGCAAACTGGGGTCCCCGGTCGGAGACCACATCGACGGGGAGACCATGGAGCCTGAAGACGTGGAGTAACATGAGCTCTGCAGTCTCCTTGGCTGACGGAAGCGTGGGCAGGGGCACGAAGTGAGCCATCTTGCTAAATCTATCGACCACGGTCAGGATGGTGGTGTGACCACGGGATGGGGGCAGGCCGGTAACGAAGTCCAGGGAGATGTGGGACCATGGTCGATGGGGTACAGGCAGTGGAAGCAGATGACCCGCAGGAGCTTGGCGTGAGACCTTGTGTTGGTTGCAAACAGGACAGGCGTTGACAAACTCCCGAGTGTCCTTCTCCAGCGATGCCCACCAGAACCTCCGTAGCACCATCTCCTTGGTCCGCTGAATGCCGGGATGACAGGCGAGTCGAGAGCTGTGGGCCCACTGAAGGACGTCGGACCGCAGGGCAGAAACCACAAACAGACGATCAGGAGGGCATGCGCTGGGTCCCGGCTGGTTCTCCAAGGCCGCCTTGACCTTCTCCTCCACTTCCCAGTTGAGGGAGGCAACCCTGTGCGAGGACGGGAGGATGGTGTTGGGGCCAGAGGTAGGCTCCTCCTTCGCCAAGAACTGTCGAGAGAGGGCATCGGGCTTCACGTTGTGGGACCCAGGTCGGTAGGAGAGGGAGAAGTTGAAGCGGGTGAGGAAGAGAGACCAGCGGGCCTGACAAGAGTTGAGCCTCTTGGCTGACTGGAGGTATTCAAGGTTCTTGTGGTCAGTCCAAACCAAGAAAGGCTGCTCGGTTCCCTCCAGCCAGTGACGCCATTCCTCCAACGCCAACTTAACCGCCAACAGTTCTCGGTTGCCAATGTCATAATTCCTCTCAGCAGGGGTCAGGCGTCGGGAGAAGAAGGCGCATGGATGGAGCTTCTGGTCCCCGGCAGCCCGCTGGGACAGAACAGCTCCCACCCCCACGTCGGAGGCGTCCACCTCCACCACGAACTGTCTCTCTGAGTCCGGAACTTGGAGGATGGGGGCCGATGTAAACCGTGTCTTGAGTGTCTGAAAAGCTTTGTCGGCCGCGGCAGACCACCGGAACGGAACCTTGGAGGAGGTGAGTGCCGTGAGGGATGCGGCCACAGTACTTTAGCCACGGATGAACCGTCAGTAAAAATTGGCGAACCCCAGGAACCTTTGGAGCTGCTTGCGGGAGTCAGGAACAGGCCAGGTGGTGACAGCAGAGACCTTGGCGGGGTCCATCTTGATGTTCCCTTGGCCAACGATGTATCCTAGGAAGGAGACTGACGGGGAGTGAAACTCGCACTTCTCAGCTTTAACGAAGAGCGAGTTCTCCAGGAACCGATGTAGAACTGCCTGGACGTGGTGGACGTGTTCCTCCTTGGTCCGTGAAAAGATGAGGATGTCATCAATATAGACGAACACGTACTTGTTCAACATGTCTCTGAGAACGTCATTGACCAAAGCCTGGAAGACGGCCGGGGCGTTGGTGAGGCCAAAGGGCATCACCAGGTATTCATAATGTCCCGTGGGAGTGTTGTAGGCGGTCTTCCACTCATCTCCCTCTTTGATGCGGACCAAGTGGTAGGCGTTGCGTAGATCCAACTTCGAAAAGATGGTGGCCCCCTCCAGGAGCTTGAAAGCAGAGGAGATGAGTGGGAGAGGGTAGCGATTCTTCACTGTGATGCCGTTGAGCCCCCGGTAATCTATGCAGGGACGCAGAGATTTGTCCTTCTTCTCCACGAAGAATAACCCAGCCCCAGCAGGAGACGAGGAGGGACGGATGAGGCCAGCAGCCAAGGAGTCGTTTATGTATTTCTCCATGGCGCCTCTCTCAGGGGCGGACAGGGAGTAAAGGCGACCCCTAGGAGGAGCGGAACCAGGCAGGAGGTCTATGACGCAGTCACAGGGCCGATGAGGAGGAAGGGAGGTGGCCCTAGACTTGCTAAAAACCTCCCCAAAGTCATGGTACTCGGCTGGGACCCCCGTCAGATCTGGAGCAGAACTGGAGCAGGTGGCCGGTTGAGGAGCTGAGGCTTGCTTCAGGCACACTTGGTGGCAGGAAGGGCTCCAACCCAAGATAACCCCCGTCCTCCAGTCGATGTTGGGGTTGTGTCGCCGAAGCCAGGGTATCCCAGGATGAGGGGAAGACGGGGAGACTGCAGGATGTGGAACTGGATGGTCTCATGGTGATTACCAGACAGGAGCATGCGCATTGGGACCGTCTGGTGAGAAACAGTCCCCAGGAGATGGCCATCGAGGGCGTTGGCGGGAACAGGTTCAGGCAGCGGAACACAACTGATGCCAAGCTGGCGGGCTAGTTCCTTGTCCATTAGATTAATGTCACAACCAGAGTCTATGAAGGTGGCGAGGGTGTGAGAACCATCAGACAACAGCAGACGGGCATGACAAAGAGGGCGTCGGGCAGAGGAAAGTTCAGAGGTTCGACTCACCAGTAATTCCTCCGCTACTGGTGAGTCTGGCCTTTTACTGGACACTTGGAGATGTAATGACCCGCCAGGCCACAGTAGAGACAGAGGTTCCCCCGACGCCGACGTTCCCGTTCCTCGGGGGTGAGACTGGTGCGACCCACCTGCATGGGTTCGGGTTGCCTCGACGGTTGCCCCGACGAGGGTAGTCCAGTCTCCGGAGGAAAACGAGCTTGGGTGGATAGCTGGCGGTCCGCCTGTCCCTGTCGCCTCTCCCGACGTCTCGCCAGGATGCGTCGGTCCAGACGGGTCGTTAGCTCGATAAGCCCATCCAGAGAAGAAGGAAGGTCGTGGGACACCAACTCATCCTTGATATAGTCATTCAAGCCCAGCAAGAAAGCGTCACACTGGGCCGGGGCGTTCCAATCACCCTGACGGGCCCTGGTGCGAAAGTCGATGGCGAAGTCAGCGACGCTCTGGTTCCCCTGGCTCAACCCCAGCAGACCTCCCGCAGCGTCCGGACCCATCGAAACCTCACCGAACACCTTGCGAAGCTCCGCGGCGAAGGCCTGGAAAGAGGAGCAAGCCGGCGTGCGTCGCTCCCATTCAGCCGTTCCCCACAGCCGAGCTCTGCCAGTCAGGTGATTAATGGAAAACGCCACTCTCGCCGCTTCCTGGGCGAAGGTGTAGGGCTGTAGGGCGAAGAGAATGGAACAGTTCGTGATGAATGGGTTGCAGCCCTCCGGGTCTCCAGCGTAGCGCTCCGGGGTTCCCACCCTGGGCTCAGGTGATGGTCCTGGCGGACCGGGAGCTGGTGCTGTCGGAGCCGGAGGCGAAGCATGGGGTGTAGCCTGGGCGAGGGTGGTCGTCAGCTGTTCGACCTGGGTGGCTAGTGCAACCAATGCTTGCTCTTGGTTTGACACAGCCTGTCGAACCTCGGAGTTGGAGGCAGTGAGCATAGCTTCGTGCTGCAGGAGCGTGTGCTCAATCCTCTCGAAGCAGTTTGACGGAGACGTTGTGTGCGCTGAGTCCATTGTTGGCCAGATTGTACTGTAACGGATATAGCTTGGACCCAATAGCAGCACAGAATCAGGCAGGTATAGTTGGTAATGAACTTTATTACGATACTGTAACACAGAGTAGTAACACAGGAATGGGTACACCGTACTCACACAGAGGCTCAGGATTGAGCGAGGGTTCCGAAGAGGGGCGGGCAGGAGACGTAGTCGGGGTAGCCGAAGGTCCGGTCACCAGAAGATCCAACACACGATGCAAACAAACCAGCGAGGGACAGACGAAAGGAGAGTCGAAGCCAGGCAGGCAGTCGGGAAATCGCTGGAGAGTCTTGCATGAATGCTGAGAACAACCTGGCACTGTGTGAACGGTGAGGAGAGTCTATATACCGGGTTAATTGGTGATCAGAGGCAACTGAGTGCAACAGGTGAGGAGAGTTGGGCTGATGAGAGGGGAGTGGCAGGCAGGCAGGTGAGGAAAAGGAGGGACCGGTGGAAAAGTACTGTGAGGTGAAGTGGATAAGAATGAGGAGAGGGCAGACTGTGACAGATCCAGTTCTTGGCATATCCAGAGGACCAATGGTTGTGTGTGTGGTAACATACTAACACCACTATCTGAAAGTTACGGAGAACCTCAGAGGCTCAGAACAATCGGTCCTCATCAGCCATAAAAAACCACACTGTGATTTACTCCCACACTGCAAAGACGAACAGGTTTGTAGGTTAATTGGCTTGGTAAATGTAAAAATTGTCCCCAGTGTGTGTAGGACAGTGTTAATGCACGGGGATCGATGATCGGCGCGGATGAAGGTCCTTCATATCTTTGCATGTCGAGGATATGCTCAGCAAACCATCGGTGCAGAGAGGCTTTGTACTGTGCGGGATACAAGATACATTTATTTGTCACATGTGCCAGTTGGCACAGTGAAATGTGATTACCATACAGCCATACAATTAAAATAAAGAACATAACACACAATAGATTTCAACACAAAACATCCCCACACAGCAGAATCAAAGTTTCCCACTGTGAGGGAAGGCACCAACGTCAGTCCTCTTCCTCTGTTGTTCTTAATGTTCACCGGTGGTTGGGGCCTCCCGAGCCCTCCGCAGTCGCTGCTACGGGTGGCCCGATATTCAGGCCCACTCGCCGGGACGATGGAACTCCGACGTCGGACTGGGAGAACAACCTCCGCAGCTTGGACCACCGAGTCGGCCGCTTCCTACCAGAGTCCGTGACTCCCGGAGTCCACAGGCCGCGCTGGGCGGAGATTCAAGCTGGCGGCCCTCAGCAAAGGGTCCCAGGGACTCCGCGATTTGAGGCCAGTGCCGCCCGCATTGGGAGCTCTTCAAACCTCAGCTCCACGATGTTGGAACAGCGGGGCCCAGCACTCCGGAGCTTCACGGCGATCCAGATAGGCATCACTCCACTCCGCGGTGAATCCAGCACTGCGACTCTGTTGAAGCTCTGGTCCGGTCCCCGGCAGGAAATGCCGCTCCAATCCAGTAGGTAGGCCGCGAGGAGTGGAGCGAGGACGCGACTTGGAGAATAGTCGCGTCCTCGCCAGGAAGTGACTGGGAAACGGTTTCCCCCTTACCCTACCCCCCTCCCCCACATAGAAAAAGTAAAGAATCCCCAAAACACACTTTTAAGACAAACTAAAATTTAAAAAAAGATAGAAAAAAACAGACAGGCTGTAGGCAGAGGCTGCCTTCAATGCGGCGCCCCTAGTGACTACAGTGAGGAGGAGGATGAACCACCTCCTCACAGCGGCTGACAAGCTCACAGCTCCAGCGCCTCCCCAGCCTGGCATCCTGTCCCAAACGTCACCTTCGTGCCCCTTGGAAACACTCACCAGCCAGTCTTCTAAAGGGCTGGAGATCAGCATGTTGCACGTGGCGGATTTCGTGGTCGTCTTCTAGGTCTGCACAAGTATTTGAGAGCCTTCAAGGTACAACAGAAGTCTTTATTACATTACTTCAATGCTGGCAGCAAGACAACTCAAACACAGCTGCAACCAAAGATCTTAGAGCAGAGCAAGATGGGCTACTCCTGCAAAATACAATGGGCTGACATGTAGTACGCTACGGAGGGGATCCTGGGCATATTTCCCCGCCCATTTTAGTAACCGGAGCCTACCTGACCCGACCCGACTCGCAGTGTAATCAATGTTGCGGGGCAACAGTTTGTGTGTGTGATATAGGGTTAGATTCATAATTCTGTCAGTTCATACTTCTTGTCAAGAATAAAATTTGACTCTGGTAATTGTCTTTTTTAATGTTTTTTAAATCATTTCTTATTAAACGGCTCACAAGCAGTGTTTGAGTTGATTTTGTAGTAACCGGAACCGACCCGACTCGCAGGGTAATTGACATTGCGGGGGAAGTTTTTGTGTGTGATATAGGGTTAGATTCATAATTCTGTTAGTTCTTGTTAAAGAATAAAATGTTTATAAACACACATACATGAATGTGCTATAAATGTATAGAATCATATAACACACACAATTATATTTCTTCTGATCCAATGATGAACTTTATTTCAGTCTAGACAAGGGACATTAAATAAGAAACATTGTAAGCCTCCCCGCAACTTCACACACACTAGGCCTTATCCCCCCCCCCCCCCCCCCCCCTCCGGCACCCCCTCGCCTGCCCCCACACTACAATGTCTCCCCCCCTCCTATGCCCCTCTCCCCACTGCCCCGGGCCCCACACTCCCTCTCCCCGGGCCCCAGGCCACGCACTCCCTCTCCCCGCTGCCCCGGGCCCCACACTCCCTCTCCCCGGGCCCCGGGCCCCACACTCCTTCTCCCTGCTGCGGAAACAAAGATCCGATCTTTGGCCAGAAGCAAGATGGCGGAACAAGATGGCGGAACAAGATGGCGGGGACTGGTCGCTAAAATGGGTACTATAATCACCCATGAATCCGCCCATGAGCGTACTACACGTTTGCGTGAGAGTAACCCATCTTGCTCCGCTATAAGATCTTTGGCTGCAACACACAGAATCTGACTAAACACTCACACAGGATAAACTATATACAAACATCTCCCTTTGTCTTGTGCAGCGCCACCTGCTGCACGGGAGGAGTAATGGTTCCTCCCACCCCACACAGTCCACCAAATATCACATTCCCCCTTTCCAGTTTGAACGTCACCATTTGACTGGACCTCTCTTCACTCTTTTTTTTCCAGCCTTTTTTGCATTTCACAACTCTTGCTAAAGGCTCAGAATCAACAGAGTTTTCCTCAGCGTTCTCTTTTGAAGAGATATCCGTATTTGCTTTATCTGTGTGCTGTTCTTTCTCCAATTGGCTGTAGTTTTTCTCAGCGGTCGTCAGCATTTTGGATGTGAATGCGATTGGTTCTTCCTTGGCGTTCAGCGCCGTTTGTGAGATTACAACTCCATGACCATATGGCGATGCATCGGTGGCCAGCGAGAACGGCTTCGATGGGTCATAGTGGACCAAACACGTCTTCTGGGCGAGCATCTCTGTCAACCTGGTGAATGCATTGTCATACTCTTTGGACCAGTGCCATTTGACGTCCTGTTTTCGCAGATTATTCTCGCACTTGCTGACCATGTTGCAATCCGGGGCAGATGACAATGCCATAGTTGATCCATCGTAGATCAAGGCGTTCATGTCAAGCTTGAAAGCATGGATCGAGTCGATGGGGCACAGGGATGCACCTTCTTTGCCAACGACGATCAGTGGCAACATCTGAATGGCCTGTCGTCCGTATCCGAAAAGGCGGATGTTGGCCGGTTTTAGTTTCAACAATCCGATCCTCTCCCAGATGTCCTGACCCACTAGCGACACAGCCGACACAGTGTCCACCTGGAACTGTAGATCAACGTTCGAGACCCGAAGCAAAATCCTCGGCCTGTCAGTGATCGTGGCCACACCGAGCACTTCAATAGGAATGGTCTCCGTGATTTGGTCGACTGTGTTTTGCGCTTTCTTGCCCTTTCTCCGCTGTCCTACGGATTGACACACTGTCTGGAGATGACCAATTCGGTAACAGGCATAACAAATGGACTTGATATACGGGCACTCACGGTGATGATGAGCAGTCGAGCCACACCGGTACAGGGTTCCGATCCTCCCCCCACAGGGGGGCGGCTCTTCTGAAACTCTCCCACCTTCTCCGGATTTGCTCTGGGTCGATCAACTGGTTTCTGGTGTTGCGGACGAGTCTGACGAACTGTATGCACCTCCTGAGGGAGTTTCAACGCTGTTTTGCTGGCTATTTTGTGCAGTTCTTTACTCAGCAGCTCGGCCATCTTAGCGCACTGCAGCACATTCTTCAATGAGGCGGCCGATTCCTTGAGAATCACCAGCTGGATGAATGCGTACCGCCAGCCCATGACCAGTCTATCCCGCAACGCATTGTCCGCTGAAAAATCTCCTCAGTGGGACAGGCCCTTTAGATCCACCACAGAAGACTACTGTTGGTGACTGCTGGAAAGCCCTAGATCACCCACCAAAGCAAGGCTCAGTATTGGAGGAACAGGTGGTACATTTTAGAAGATAGTTGGACAATAATCCAAATGTATAAATGTCTTTCCAGCCACATGAAAATTCACAAGTGTTGTGTCTAAAAAGTGTTGGAGCGACATACATTGAAGGCCTGATAGAAGTTCATAAAATTATGAGATATATGTAGATAAGGTAGATAGACACAAAATGCTGGAGTAACTCAGGGGGAACAGGCAGCATCTCTGGAAAGAAGGAAGGGGTGATGTTTCGGGTCGAGATCTTTCTTCAGACTGAAGTTACTCCGGCATTTTGTGTCTATCTTCGGTTTAAACCAACATCTGCAGTTCCTTCCTACATAGATAAGTAAGTAAGTAAGTTTATTGGCCAAGTATTCACATACAAGGAATTTGCCTTGGTGCTCTGCCCACAAGTAACGACATGATGTGCAGTGACAGTTACGAATGACTCAGAAAACACTAAACATTAATAATAATAAAATATTAATGATAAAACACCATTGATCAAGCATGTAAACCAACAAAATACTAGTAGATAGTCAGAGTCTTTTTCCCCAGGGTGGTGAAATCAATTACGAGGGTGCGTAGTTTTAAGGTAAGAGGGGGAAAAACCGAAGGAGATGCACAAGGTTTTTACACAGAGCGGTTTGTGCCTGGAACACACAAACAGGGGTGGTGGTGGTGGTGGAAGCAGAAAGGATACAATGGACAATAGACAATAGACAATAGGTGCAGGAGTAGGCCATTTGGCCCTTCGAATCAGCACCACCATTCAATGGGATCATGGCTGATCATCCCCAATCAGTACCCCGTTCCTGCCTTCTCCCCATATCCCCTGACTCCGCTATTTTTAAGAGCCCTATCTAGCTCTCTCTTGAAAGCATCCAGAGAACTGGCCTTCACCACCCTCTGAGGCAGAGAATTCCACAGACTCACCACTCTCTGTGAGAAAAAGTGTTTCCTCGTCTCCGTTCTAAATGGCTTACTCCTTATTCTTAAACTGTGGCCCCTGGTTCTGGACTCCCCAACATCGGGAACATGGTTCCTGCCTCTAGCGTGTGCAAACCCTTAATAATCTTATATGTTTCAAGTGATATGTTAGATAAGTACATAAACATGCAGGGAATAGAGGGACTTGTATGGTATGCGGGCAGATGGAGTAGTTTAATTTGGAATCACAGTTAGATAAGCACTGCCTGTTGCTGAGGTGTTCTATAAAAACAACAGGAGCAACATTTTTACAGTCAAAGACGGATAAACCATCTCCTCCACAATCCCCATCAATCTTTTGAGAAAAGATTATTCTAGTCCCTTGTAACCTTGCATGATGTCAACACTTTGAACTATTTCTCGAAAGAAGTATTGTAGTAGCAGGAAAGAAAATCTATGTCCTTAATCACAGTTTCTAATAGTAATAGACTTAATGTTCAGAGGAGCTTTATTTCGAAAACATTTTTTTAAAATGAGTCTCCAATCTCAACACCAAATTACACGTGGCTGGCCACAACAAAGATTGTATACTCTGGAATGTGTACACTCTGGAGTTTAGAAGGATGAGAGGTATCTTATTGAAACATATAAGATTATTAAGGGTTTGGACACGCTAGAGGCAGGAAACATGTTCCCGATGTTGGGGTGAGTCCAGAACCAGGGGGCACAGTTTAAGAATAAGGGGTAAGCCATTTAGAACGGAGATGAGAAAACACTTCTTCACACAGAGTTTTGTGAGTCTGTGGAATTCTCTGCCTCAGAGGGCGGTGGAGGCCGGTTCTCTGGATACTTTCAAGAGAGAGCTAGATAGGGCTCTTGAAGATAGCGGAGTCCGGGGATATGGGGAGAAGGCAGAAACGGGGTACTGATTGGGATTGATCAGCCATGATCACATTGAATGGCGGTGCTGGCTCGAAGGGTCGAATGGCCTACTCCTGCACCCAGGGCTGGCCTTAAGCCGATTGGACCGATTTTTCCAAATTGGGCCCCGCGCCCAAGGGGGGCCCTGCGTTAATTTTCCGTATTTCATATGGAAATACAAATTTGCTTTGTTAAATGAAGATTTTAAAAATAATATTCGCCATACGGATTTTTTTACACAACAAACTTGGATAACAACTGCTGCACGGCCATCAGACACAAACGATGTGTTAACTACTACTGTAGCACTTGTTAACAGCCAGTAGTTAACAAGTAGTTATACAATGTGTCATCAATGCATCGATCTACATTCCTCAGTAAATGTAATTGTGTTTTGAACAAGTATTAATGACGCTGCATTCCTTTGAATACAATTCACGCGGCGTCATTAACACTTGTTTCAAACACAATTACATTTACTGAGGAATGTAGATCGATGCATTGATGACACATTGAGAATTTCTTAAAACTCACCATCATGATTGAGGGCTTCTTCTTGGTGAGCTTCTTGGTCTGCAGCAGGTTAGTCATTCAATTTACCTACCGAACCACGTTGTGTCTCTCTGTCTTTCGCTCTCTCGCTCCCTCTCCCCTCGCCATCTCTCTCTCTCTCTTCCGCTCCCCATCTCGTCTCTCTCTAGCTCTCTCGGCATTTCCGTAATCATTGACGTTTTGCGGTAGACAAAAATGCTGGAGAAACTTAGCGGGTGATGGAAATATGCAACGTTTCGGGTCGAAACCCTTCTTCAGACCCGGCCTGAAACGTTGGCTATTTCCTTCACTCCATAGATGCTGCCTCAAGTCCTGTCCCACTGTGCGAGTTCACCCAAGAGCTCTCCTGAGTTTAAACTCCGTCCCTATCTTCAAATTCCCACTTTGAAATCAAATACAACTTTCGACAAACATTTCGCAGCAGGATCGTGATTAGTCGATTCCCACGCATTTTTAATCATCGTTCGATTCAGTGTAATTTTCACACCTGGTTGATATAGTTTGTTTTTTTTAATTTCTTTTATTATAACAAACAGAACAAAACAAAAATAGAAAGAAAAGAAATAAAAGAAAGACAACAGAAAAAGCCGCCAGACATAACACTATTGGTGCAATCCATATGGTGCTACACAGTCAGGCATTGCAAGAGCATATGTAAAGTGCACAGAACTACATCACTGCAGAAAATATGAAATTATTGGTCTTTGAGATGGTTGATAAATGGTCCCCAAACACTTAAAAAGTTGTTGGGTACCTTGGAGTTGTAAAAGTGTATCCTTTCCATCTGTATGACTATTATCATTTCATTGAGCCATTTTTCGAAGCAGGGGGGGTGTGGATGATTTCCAGCTTGTTAGGATCATTTTCTTGGCTGCCACCATACAAAGCATCAGTGCTTGTTGTTCTTCAAACGTGAAGTACAAAGCAGTCTCTGAGCATCCAAAAAGTGCCAGTTCTGGATCAGGGGGAATATCTTTTCCATAGACCCCAGAGAACCACTTAAATATTTCAGACCAGTATCTTTGTATATGAGGACAGAGCCAGAAAATATGTGTTAAAGAACCATCTGCACCTTTGCATCTGTCACATAATGGAGAAATAGCTGGGTAGATTCGATGTAATTTGGTCTTTGAGTAATGGAGTCCATGGATGACTTTAAACTGAGTCAGTTTATACCTGACATTGATCGAACAAGTTTGGATTCTGGTCAAACCTTCATTCCAAATGTCATCAGACACCTCGAAATTCAGCTCAGGCTTCTTTCAGATGGGTAGTGGATACAGAGGTGGTGAATAGACGCACAAAGGGAGATATTAGATGTTTGGAGTCCGGAGGAAGCTGCAGAGCTCATAGAGTGGGAAACTGTCAGGCATGGTTTGAAAATTTGGAATTTGGTCTTTGCCTAATTTGGAGATAGTTGGAAAGGTTAAATTTTGATTTCAGCTGATTAAACGAAGCAAACTTTTTGTCTATATATAAATCTCTGAGGGTCGCAAGGCCCTTGTCCCTCCAGACAGCAAACACCCCATCCGTCTGTGATGGCAAAAAGGAATGGTTGTGGCATATGGGGGTGTAAATAGAGACAGTTGACAATGTACTGAAACTTCTTATCTGATTTAAAATTCGAATAGAATTTCTTAAAATAAAATTCTCATCAACCAACTTGTGTGGGGATTCTGTTTTGGAAAAAAGCAAAGTACAGTGGGAGGAATTTTTCACTGCTGTGCTTTCAATGTTTAGCCACAAGGGGGCATTATTATTATTATTCAAAGATTCATCTGGGAATCCCCATTGTCAGTAAATCAGAGCTCCTAGCATTGGCTGCCCAATAGCAGTGCCTAAATATAGGAAGGCCCATGCCTCCCTCATTTTTGGCTTTTGAAGTTGCGCCTTTGATATACGGTGGGCTTTATAGCCCCAAATAAATGGAAGGATAATGGAGTCCAGTTTTTTAAAGAATGATGAAGTGAGAAAAATTGGGAGATTTTGGAATAAATATAAAAATCTAGGAAGAGATACCATCTTGATAGCGTTAATACGCCCCACTATAGACAAGGGTAAAATCCTCCACTTCTCTATGCTCAGTTTTAACTTTGTAATCATATCAGCGTAGTTGAGTTTGAATATAAGTTTGGGGTTTAGGGGTATTTTGAGTCCTAGATATGTAAAATGGTCATATACTATCTTAAATGGTAGAGCCTCAAGGAAATCTGAATCTATACTGTCTGATAAAGGCATAAACTCGCTCTTACTCCAGTTGACTGGTATCCGGAAAGCTTGCCAAACTGATTTAATAAAATCTAACAAGGGAAGAACAGAGGCTTATGGATAGAAGAGATAGAATAATGTGTCATTGGCGTAAAGCCCCACATGACTTTCCACGTTCCCCACCTTAATACCCCTGATGTTTGGGTGACTCCCTGACTCCTATTGCGAGGGGCTCCAGAGAAATATCAAAGAGTAAGGGGGACAGAGGATCCCCCTGTCTGACCCCACGTTGTAAGTCCAAAGGTCCAGATTTACCATTATTAGTGAGGATGGTGATGTCGGACAAAGATACACCATTTTGACCCATGCAATAAAGGAATCCCAAAACCCAAATCTTTTAAGTGCCTCTAACATATAGGGCCACTCTATCTGGTCGAACGATTTTTCGGCGTCTAAAGATAAGATGGCCACTCTGGAATCCCCCCTCTTGGTGGAGCTATATAGATTATTCAGGAGTCGACGCACATTACAAAACAAAAATCTACCTGTAATAAACCCTGTTTGGTCAGGGTGTATAATTGATGAAATATGCTTCCCCAGTCTATTAGCTAGTATGTGATAGCCTTTCGATCAAAGTTGAGGAGAGCAATAGGCCTATAGCTGCCAGGTTCAGTTTTTATCCTTGTCTTTTTTTAACAGGATACAGGGACTTCGGAAATCTGTTATTCTTAATCGAATCATTGACCATCCTAATTAAGAGTGGGGCAAGCGACTTATGAAATGCCTTGTAAAATTCACAACCAAATCCATAGGAAGGAAGCAGCTGAGAAAAAGATTGGTCAAATGGTAGGTTCAATGGAGATCGGGCGAGGGGGATTTGGGGGGTGGGGGAAAAGTATCTACAGCTTGGGACTTGCCTAAATGAGCACTGAGATGCATTATCATTCTACACCAAATTTCTTAGACAATAATACCATTTATGCAATTATTTATGGATATGGATCAACGGACTCTGTATGGTACATGCTCGTAAATTAGTAAACAAATGTTCCTCTTTAAGTACTGTTGTTTCTGGGATGGGGTGACTGATAACATTCTATATTTTGTCATAATATGGCTGAAACAATGGCATATTTTGTGATATTTATTGAGATAGAAAGATACAACTGAGTTTGGGCAAGATATTACCTTGCGGCTCTAAAGTGGGAAGCGGCTGTAAAAGGACAGCACTGCTGGAGGGGGGGGGAGAGTTTCTTTCAGAGCATGGAGGTAGTCTGTCCAGGGGTAAACTTGCGGGGAGGGCAGGAGCGTTGAGAAGGAGGGGGTCGGCCGGGGATCATCCAGCTCAAGAGCGGGTCAGCGGGCGATGGATAACAGGACAGCGGGCAATGGAGCTTACTCCATATGTCAGTGCATATAACCTCAATTGTTCCCTTGTTCGCGCTGACACAGGAGTAAGCTCCACCGCCCGCTGTGATGTTATCCATCACCCACTGACCCGCTCCGCTCGATGATCTTTGCTCTTGAACTGGTCCCCTCGCTGTTCAGACTGGAGAGCACCGCTGTCCGGTGATGGAGGCTGCTCGTAGCCAAGCGAGCTGCTTCCCTCCCCGGCCACAATGCGGCAGCTCCGCGCCCGGAGCGCCGCGGCAATGGTGAGTGAGTGGGTTACTGGCATGAACCCCGACCCCCACCTACTCAACGCTCCCGCCCTCCCCACAACTTTACCCCTGGCTAGACTCCCCATACGCTGTGAAAGGAACTATCCCCCTTAAGTTGAACTAGTTTTGCCATTCAATAAGATGACAACTGATTTAACTTGTCCCGGTGTGCATCCTGTTTTTCCCACCACCTCTCCACCTGCCATCACCCTCCACCCCCCACCCATTCAGTAATTCAGAAAGAAGGAGACTTGGAAGCCTTGGGCACTGAATTGTTACTTTATTTATTTTTATTTTTATTTTTACGGAGAGAACAATCTGCGCATGCGCGGTTTAAGTTTTTTTTAAAGCCGACTGTGTCATATTACTCACGAAACATGACTCATTTATAATTATTTATTTATATTTATATGAAAATTTTTCCCAATTGGACCCCGCAACTCCTAAGGCCGGCCCTGCCTGCACCTATTGTCTGGTGTCTATTGGTGACAAGGCGACTGACTATCGGAGGGATGGAATAAAATATCAAGCTTGTCAGTAAATATTAGGTTTTAAATGGATACTGTAATATGGTCCCGAATCACAACTTGTTTCAGGAATTCACCTTGTTTCTGTGTCATTTGAGAAGATAATATAATGACTACATTTCTTCTAACTTTGATGTTCCCGGGGATGTCAGAACAATATGACATTTCGTCAAGAACTGTGGAGTAGTTGACATGATTTCACAGCGCTGTGGATACTTCTCATAATAATTCCCAAGTATTGCTATGGGTTACCAAGTTGTACAATGCAGGAGCTGAGTGTGGGTGTACAGTGAGTTTCTGAGTTTGTTATTTTTTAGTTTAGTTTAGAGATGCAATGCGGAAACAGGCCCTTCGACCCACCGAGTCCGAACCGATCAGCGATCCCCACACATTAACACTATCCTACACTATCCTACACTAAGGACAATTTACACTTATACCAAGTGTACAAACACAAGCCAATTAACCTACATACCTGTACGTCTTTGGAGTGTGGGAGGAAACCAAAGATCTCGGAGAAAACCCACGCAGACACGGGGAGAACGTACAAACTCCGTGCAGACAGCACCTGTGGTCGGGATCGAACCCAGGGCTCCAGCTCTGTAAGTGATGTAAGGCAGCAACTCTATCGCTGGGCCGCAAGCAGTTGGTCATGTGGTCACTCGTATCCCATAGTGTCCTCACATCATTGGTTCGCTGACGGAACTCCATGCGAGGGTGGTTTAGATCTGGGGAATATGTGCAGTGCACACAAACATGCAAAGGAGAATAGACAAGAATCCAGGCAGTATACATGAAGAGAGAAAGGTGGAATTGATAGGTGTAATTTACCAACAATTTGTCGTAGACCAGCCATATTGAAGCTACGGCCAAGTAGACACACCAACACTCTAGTTCCTCAGAAGACTAAAGGGCCTGTCCCACTTAGGGGACTCTGCGCTTGCCACATGGTCGCCACATGTTCGCTGGTGGTCTCTGGTGAGTCTCCTTCATGGTCGCGAGGAGTTCCCGCATTCTGAGAACTAGTCGCGGCATAAGTATGGTCGCCGCAAATTTTTCAACATGTTGAAAAATTTTCTGCGACCAAAAATTGGTCGCCATGGAGACAATCGATAATCCTGTAGTCGTAGGTAGTTTTAGTTAATCGCCTTTGCTAACCGAGCATTTTCATTGGTTCATTGCGGGGGAAAAGAGTAAGCACTAGTTTTCAGAACCAAGGATAGCCGACCGGTAGACAAAAGACAATAGACAATAGACAATAGACAATAGACAATAGACAATAGACAATAGGTGCAGGAGTAGGCCATCTACCCCCTCCCCCTCTCTTTTAAAGGACTTACCCTACACTGTGTTTTAGCCATCTTAATTACAGCGCCAACCTTCCTGTTCATCGCGGTGTGTGTCTGTATCACCTTGGCTTTGCACCGTATGAATTTCAGACAGCGCTCCCCCCGTTTGCCCTGGCCCCCGCCTTTGCGATGTGTGGTTGTGTGTGCGTGTGTGGTTGTGTGTGCGTGTGTGTGTGTGTGTTCCGCTCTGACAGTCGCCGCTCCAGTTCCCGGTTTTTCAGGCGACTACCCGCAACTTGACAGTCGCCGGCAATCCACTGATAAACCGCCCAAGTGGGACAGGCCCATAAGGGGGTTACATGTCTCCAGTGACTCCGACTAACTTCCACAGATGCACCATAGACAGCATCCTATCACAGCTTGGATTGGCAATAACTCTGTCCAAGGCCAAATGAAATTGCAGAGAGTTGCGGACGTAGCCCAGTCCATCACACAGACCAGATTTCCCACCAACGGCTCCAAGTACACTTCACACTGCAACATTGTTGATGCCGTTTTCACTCCAGTCACTCCTTTTTCTTCCCTCTTCCATTGGGGAGAAACTACAAAAGCTTGGAAACATGTACCACCAGATACAAGAACAGCTTCTCCCCATTGTTGTCAGACCAATGAACGATCCTCCTAAGAGCTAGGTTCTAGACCTGATCTTCTGACCTACTTCATTGCGAACCATACACTTTTCCCCTGAAGCTGTGATGCTATAATGCCGTAACACTCAGGTATTTATCTCTTTGTTGTTGTGCAAAGAGATACAACTAGACTTCAGGAAGTCTAGGGGCGGCACGCACACCCCCATCCACATCAACGGGACGGAGGTGGAACGTGTTTCCAGCTTCAGTTTCCTGGGGGTCAACTTCTCCGATGACCTCTCTTGGACCCACAATACCTCTACTCTGGTCAAGAAGGCTCACCAGCATCTCTTCTTCCTGAGGAGACTGAAGAAGGTCCATCTGTCTTTTCAGATACTGGTGAACTTCTACCGCTGCACCATCGAGAGCATCCTTACCAACTGTATCACAGTATGGTATGGCAACTGCTCTGTCTCCGACCGGAAAGCACTGCAGAGGGTGGTGAAAATTGCCCAATGCATCACCGGTTCCTCGCTCCCCTCCATTGAGTCTGTCCAAAGCAAGCGTTGTCTGCGGAGGGCGCTCAGCATCGCCAAGGACTGCTCTCACCCCAACCATGGATTGTTTACCCTCCTACCATCCGGGAGGCGCTACAGGTCTCTCCGTTGCCGGACCAGCAGGTCCAGGAACAGCTTCGTCCCTGCGGCTGTCACACTACTCAACAATGTACCTCGGTGACTGCCAATCACCCCCCCCCCCCGGACACTCCTCCCACAGGAAAAATAAGTCTATGACTGTATGCATGTAAATAGATTTATTTATTGAAATCATATTCTATGTTGCTCTTCCAGGGAGATGCTAATTGCATTTCGTTGTCTCTGTACTGTACACTGACAATGACAATTAAAGTTGAATCTGAATCTGAATCTGAATCTGAATCTGAACTACCCGTTGTGCTTCTGCACGGCTTGATTGTGTTCACGTGTAGTATGATTCAACTAGTATGCAAACAAAGTTTTTCACTGTATCTGTTTACGTGGCAGGATTACGTCAATACCAATACCAAATATGTTTTAAAAATATGTTTTATGAATTTTACCTTCTGTTCGCCAAATGCTGCAAAGTCCAGAAAGGAGTGGTGCCCCAGCACTGGCAAGACCATGCACATTGACTGCAGCTCAGCCTTCAACACCGTAATACCGAATAAGCCCAACTCTCATCTCCTGGACATTGGCTTTGGGCCTCCATCTGCAACTGGCCTCCGGTTTTCCTGACAGTTGCAATTAGTCCCAACCATTCCTCACCCTGACCCTCCACCGCTCCATCTACTTCCCGTAGATCCGTGACTGTGTGACCAAGTGTAGCGCCAACTCAAGTTTGCCAAAGATATTATTGTTGTCAGACCAAACAAGAAGCAGATGAGATGAACGCAACTCTGTCCCTATCAACAGAGCTGCTTTAGAAATGGTTGAACAGTTTCAAGTTCTTAGAGACCCATATTACCAACACCAAACCTGGTTCCTTTACACTGAGGTGGTGATCAAGAAAGTGCATCAGTGTATTGGCTTTCTTCAGTTATGGGAGAAGTTTCGGCATGTCCACAAGGAGATGCATCTCAGCCTTGGATGCAATTGCACTGCAGCTGACCACAGCAACCTGCAGAGAGTGGTGAACACAGCTTAGTCCATCACAGGCTCACCATTTCCCTCCAGCTATCCCTGTTCCATCTTGCTTATAATCATATAATATAACCATATAACAATTACAGCACGGAAACAGGCCATCTCGGCCCTTCTAATCCGTGCCGAACACTTATTCTCCCCTAGTCCCAAATACTCTGCTTCAATTTCGTTCAGACTTCGGTCTGAATGACAATAAAAGGCTATCTATCTATACCTGCACTCAGACCATAACCCTCCATTCCTTTCCCGTCCATATACCTATCCAATTTATTTTTAAATGATAAAATCGAACCTGCCTCCACCACTTCCACTGGAAGCTCATTCCACACAGCTACCACTCTCTGAGTAAAGAAGTTCCCCCTCATGTTACCCCTAAACTTCTGTCCCTTAATTCTCAAGTCATGTCCTCTTGTTTGAATCTTCCCTACTCTCAATGGGAAAAGCTTATCCACGTCTATCCCTCTCATCATTTTAAAGACCTCTATCAAGTCCCCCCTTAACCTTCTGCGCTCCAAAGAATAAAGACCTAACTTGTTCAACCTTTCTCTGTAACTTAGTTGCTGAAACCCAGGCAACATTCTAGTAAATCTCCTCTGTACTCTCTCTATTTTGTTGACATCCTTCCTATAATTAGGCGACCAAAATTGTACACCATACTCCAGAATTGGCCTCACCAATGCCTTGTATAATTTTAACATTACATCCCAACTTCTATACTCAATACTCTGATTTATAAAGGCCAGCACACCAAAAGCTTTCCACCCTATCTACATGAGAGTCCACCTTCAGGGAACTGTGCAGTTATTCCTAGATCCCTCTGTTCAACTGCATTCCTCAGTTCACTACCATTTACCATGTACGTCCTATTTTGCTTTGTCCTGCCAAGATGTAGCACCTCACACTTATCAGCATTAAACTCCATCTGCCATTTTTCAGCCCACGCTTCCAAATGGCCTAAATCTCTCTGTAGACTTTGAAAATCTACTTCATTATCCACAACACCACCTATCTTAGTATCATCTGCATACTTACTAATCCAATTTATCATACCATCATCCAGATCATTGATGTACATGACAAACAACAGTGGACCCAACACAGATCCCTGTGGCACCCCACTAGTCACCGGCCTCCAACCTGACAAACAGCCATCCACCATTACTCTCTGGCATCTCCCATTCAGCCACTGTTGAATCCATCTTGTTACTCCTGCATTAATACCTAACAATTGAACCTTCTTAACCAACCTTCCATGAGGAACCTTGTCAAAGGCCTTACTAAAGTCCATATAGACAACATCCACTGCTTTACCCTCATCAATTTCCCGAGTAACCTCTTCAAAAAATTCAAGAAGATTAGTCAAACATGACCTTCCAGGCACAAATCCATGTTGACTGTTCCTAATCAGACTCTGTTTATCCAGATGCTTATATATATCATCTCTAAGTATCCTTTCCATTAATTTGCCCACCACTGACGTCAAACTTACAGGTCTATAATTGCTAGGTTTACTCTTAGAACCCTTTTTAAACAATGGAACAACATGCGCAGTACGCCAATCCTCCGGCACTATTCCCGTTTCTAATGACAATTGAAATATTTCTGTCATAGCCCCTGCTATTTCTACACTAACTTCCCTTAATGTCCTAGGGAATATCCTGTCAGGACCTGGAGACTTATCCACTTTTATATTTTTCAAAAGTGTCAGTACTTCCTCTTCTTTGAATCTCATAGTTTCCATAGCTACTCTGCTTGTTTCCCTTACCTCACATAATTCAATATCCTTCTCCTTGGTGAATAACGAAGAAAATAAATTGTTCAATAGCTCCCCCATCTCTTTTGGCTCTGCAGATAGCTGTCCACTCTGACTCTCTAATGGACCAATTTTATCCCTCATTATCCTTTTGCTATTAATATAGCTATTAACATATAATATGTAGAAACCCTTTGGATTTACTTTCACCTTTGCCAAAGCAACCTCATATCTTCTTTTAGCCTTTCTAATTTCTTTCTTAAGATTATTTTTACATTCTTTATACTCCTCAAGCACCTCATTTACTCCATGCTGCCTATAATTATTGTAGATCTCTCTCTTTTTCCGAACCAAGTGTCCAATTTCCCTTGAAAACCATGGCTCTTTCCAATTTTTACTATTTCCTTTCAACCGAACAGGGACATAAAGATTCTGTACTCTTAAAATTTCACCTTTAAATGTCCTCTATTTCTCTTCCACATCCTTCCCATAAAACAAAATGTCCCAATTCACTCCTTTTAAATCCTTTCGCATCTCCTCAAAGTTAGGCTTTCTCCAATCAAAAATCTCAACCCTAGGTCCAGTTCTGACCCTCTCCATAATTATATTGAAACTAATGGTATTGTGATCACCGGACCCGAAGTGTTCCCCAACACATACCTCCGCCACCTGACCTGTCTCATTTCCTAACAGGAGGTCCAGCACTGCCCCTTCTCTAGTAGGTACCTCTATGTATTGCTGCAAAAAAACTATCCTGCACACATTTTACAAACTCCAAACCATCCAGCCCATTTACAGAATGTGTTTCCCAGTCTATGTGTGGAAAATTGAAATCTCCCACAATCACTACTTTGTGCTTACTACTAACATCTGCAATCTCCTTACATATTTGCTCTTCCAATTCTCGCTCCCCATTAGGCGGTCTATAATACACCCCTATAAGTGTTGCTACACCTTTCCCATTTCTCAGTTCCATCCAAATAGCCTCCCTAGACGAGCCCTCTAATCTATCCTGCCAAAGCACTGCTGTAATATCTTCCCTGACAAGCAATGCAACACCTCCACCTCATATCAGCAAGGCTGGAAGTATCGTCCAGGATGTCTGCCATTCTGGCCAAGCTCTTGTCTCTCTTGGAGAAGATACAGGTGCTAGAAAGCCTGGATTCCCAGAAATAAGAGCAGCTTCTTCCCCACTGCCATCTGACCCCTGAGGCAATCACCATTGTCACCTTTGTCACACCCCCTTCCCTGAGGTGCCGCCTTAACTCTACCTCATTTGGTTATTCCGTTATTTCACTTGGTCTTGCTTCTACTTAGATTGCACTTCAATCCTTGCTCCAAACTGCAACGTTGCCTTTGTAGTTGTATATATATTGCTGTATCCATCATTATCATGTCTACTCGGTACTCTATGAGCTTCTTAAATGAACATAGACAAAAATGCTGGAGGAACTCAGCGGGTGAGGCAGCATCTACAAAGAGAAGGAATAGGCGACGTTTCGGGTCAAGACCTGTTAATTCTGGCCAAATTGGAGCTGCCAGGACACTATAATTGAGTAAGGGCTTCTGTTGCAGCTAGGCCATTTCGTCAATTTAAATGTTCCTTCTGCAGAAATGGGACAAGCTGCCGAATGGTGCCAGTTTGTCTGTGGCCCAGATAAGAGTTGCAGAGAAAGAATGGAACAACTGCAGATTCTTACAATTAGATGTAAATTGCAGATTGGGTTAAGTGTTGAGCCTTGTCTGGGTTTCTTGAATATCTAGGCAAATGTTGCTATGTTTGTTTCCTTCCAGAAGCTCCTTTCGAATACAATGTGTTGGTTACTATATTATTGGGTTAGGGAAATGTCTATCATATACTGTGTTAATCGATATCTGTTATTGGACTGTATAGAGACGACCCCCATGTGGTTTGGCCCCTCAAGGTTCGGGGACCTATAAAAGGCCGCTCCCACGAGGTCCTGTGTCGTTCTTCTGGAAGAACGCTTGGGACAGCGTGACCTTTTGGAGTGTCTCTGCTTGCACGAAGCTAGGAGGGCTTGGCCAGGCAGATACAAGGATCAAACCCGCGGAAGTTAGGTATAGTAGAGGGGAACTGTTATTGTGCTTTTCCAAAATAAAGTTTAGTTGCGCAAGTGCTTGACTCAGTATTTTATTGACTGAAACTAGACTGGGGGGAAGTTTAGAACAAGTTATTTACAGACCCTTCTTCAGACCCGAAACGTTGCCTATTCCTTCTCTCCATAGACGCTGCCTCACCCGCTGAGTTCCTCCAGCGTTTTTGTCCACCTTCGGTTTTTCCAGCATCTGGAGTTCTTTCTTAAACATCTTAAATAGTTGTTTAAATGGTTCTTTCTTAAACATCTTAAATGATGATGGTGGTTGTTGGTGATGAATCATTCTTATCCCTGGTCCTCACAGTAGGAGTTCCTCACCACATTCTCCAACGTCCAGCTGCTTTGTCAATGACTGTCCTATCATTAGCTCAGACATGCGGATATCTACAAAATTCACAACATTCACTCACTTACAGCACCTCACATACATGTAAATCGACCTGCAGAAACCACGAGGGCTTCCAATGTATGATATACCACCATTTGCAGGTTCCCCTCTAAACCCCACTCCATCTGACTTATTGTTGGACGGGGGCAGGGTAGGTAAAACGTGCGGATGGTAAAGTGGCAGTGGGTAGTGTGGAGGCGGAAGACCCTTCCTTTATGGAGGTCACCGTGCCGCCGCATGCTAGTTGGACAAAAAGGAGGCATGGGCCTGGCGGGGAAGAGCAAGGGCGTGGGTCCAAAGCAAGGGGGGGTGCCTATTTCGAGACCTTCCACCACTGATGTGGTTGGTGGTCACGACTAGTGTCTTCCGGGTTGGAGGTTGGGCCTCCATTTCATGGATCTTCTGCGGGTAATACCAGACCAGGTGCTGGGGTTGTCTCCTCTGGAGTTGTGTCCTCTGGGCGGGTGGATGTCCCTTTGTCTCAGGGGCCCTCTGAGGGAGTTAACATCAACCGACTCCAACTGGTCCAGAACGCAGCCGCCCGACTCACCACCCACACCAAATCCTGGCATCACATCACTCAAGTCCTCAAACAACTTCACTGGCTTCCCATCTCCCACTGGATCACCTACAAAATCCTGGTCCTCACCTACAAAGCCCTCCACCATCTGGCCCCCCCATATCTCACTGACCTCCTCTCCCCCTACCAACCCTCACGGTCCCTCAGATCCACATCAGCCGGTCTCCTCTCCATCCACAAAGCCAACCTCCGCAGTTTTGGGGACAGAGCCTTCTCCAGGGCAACTCCCAGGCTCTGGAACTCCCTCCCCCAACTGATCCGCAATTCCGTGTCCCTCACCATCTTCCAGTCCCGCCTCAAGACCCATCTCTTCACCTCTGCCTATCCTTAGCCCCACGTCTCCCTCCCTTTCCATCTGTGCTTGAATTGCCTCATATTGTGTTTTGAATTGAATTCTGTCTTTAATTTGTGTACTAGTCATGTCTCTACTATTTATTTCATTCCGCTTACATGCTTTTCCTCTACTTGCTAAATTTTTGTAAGGTGTCCTTGAGACTCTTGAAAGGCGCCCATAAATAAAATGTATTATTATTATTATTATTATTATTATTATTATTATTATCTCATCGGGTGTTGAGGTTAGCTCCCCTGGGTGTGTGTCCTCTGGGTTGGAGGTCCCCTCATTTCAGAGGCTTTTTGAGAGTGTTGGCACGCCAGATGATGGGGTTAGCTCCCCTGGTAGCGTGCCCCCTGAGACGGGGGATGAGCAGAATCAGCCCGAAGGGGGAGGTTCGGGGACATCATTGTTCCAGTCTGTGCTCCATATCAGAGCCAGTGGAGGTGCGGGAGGGTGAGTTAGTGGGGGAGAGTCCAAAAGCAAGTGGAGATCCTCTGGGTGTTGCGGGTGGAGAGGGTGCTCTGGGTGCTGTGGAGGTCGGGGCTGTTTTGGGTAGCGATCCTCTTTTGGATTCCGGGGGTGCCAGTGAACCACGGGCCCTGGGGGTGCCTCCTGTTTTTTCTTCCCCAGGCGCAGACGTGGGGGGTGGTGGGAGAGTGCAGGAGCCCAGCCGTTCAGTGGGCTGCGTGTTGCGGTCAGGGGTATCAGGACCCTCCCCCAGCATTGATCCTGGGTGTGGTGTCATGCCGGAGGAGGGGGTGAGTGACGAGGTCAGCTTGTGTTGTGGGGTCAGTGAATTTTCAGAGAGTTGTGGTCCTTCTGGTGGATTCTGACAACGACTTTGAGCGCTGTGCAGAAGAGTTTGTTGTTTCAGGTGTGAGTGGGTTGGTCGAGTGCCCAGGTTCCAAGGCCGTGTCTCAAGCAGTTGTTATCCATGAGGTGCGTGAGTTTCTAAGAACAAGCCGTACCGCCAGAACAAAAACGGAGGCTGCAAAAAGACAGTGGGCTGATTGGCCAGGTTTGATTAAGACTCTCGAGGCTATCCTAAGCAAGAAGGATAGTGATCTTTCTGAGTCTGAGAAGTGTCAGGTTGGGGACTTTTTGGAGTTCCTCAGAGAGAGAGTTTTCAAGTCTACGGGGAGTGTGAGGGTCTCAATCTAGTGCGTTTGTACATTCAGAGTAGCCACATTAAACGGAAGTAGAGCGAGTTTTCGTAGATTTCAGCATTTATCAGTCCTTAGAGAGGGAAAATTTGGAGTGTGTTTTCTGCAGGAGATGCATACTATTGTCAGTGACGAACCTACCTGGCGACTGGAGTGGGAAGGGGGGGGGGTTCTACATGAACCATCTCACCTCGAATTTGAGTGGGGTGGCCTTTCCGTTGGCCCTGAATTTTCAGCCAGAGGTCCTAAAAGTGCAAGAGGTTGTGCCAGGACGTTTGCTCCATCTGGCCGTGAGCCTGGATGGCATGCCATTGCGTTTCATTAACGTGTATGCCCCTAGCTCCGGCACAATGCAGGCCGGCCTACTTCAAGAGGTGACTGCTCTGTTGAGCACTATTGATAGGGGAGAGTGTGTCTTCCTTTGGGGGGGATTTTAATTGCACACTTGAGGTGTGAGACCGTTCTGGTACTCAGTGTGCCCCTGCTGTAGCGAAGAAGCTGAGAGGTTTGATTGACTCCTTTGAGTTGGTTGATGCATGGCGGAACCTCCACCCTGATTCCAATGCTTTTTCACGGAGGTCTGAGGGTGGTGGTTCCCGCATTGATCGCATGTATATTTCCAGAGCGTACGTTTCCCGTGTCTCAGCGGCCTCAATGCGGCTGGTGCCGTTCTCGGGCGATTGTCTGGTGCGTGTGGATTTTAATCCAGCGCGCGCTCGGTCGGGTCTGCGTACTGGCACTTTAACAACAGGCTGCTGGAGGATCGGTGTTTCCGGGAGTCTTTCAGCCTGTTTTGGGTGAATTGGAGAGAGAGGCAGAGGTGTTTCTCTTCCCTTAGGCAGTGGTGGGATGTGGGGAAAGCTCACATCCGTCTCTTTTGTAAGGAATACACGTGGGGGTCGACCGGACAGCGGGACTCAGCGGTCGAGAGGCTTGAGAGGGAGCTACTGGACGCAGAGTCTCGGGTTGGTGATGACTCCTGCGAATGGGGAGAGTTTCAGGAGAAGAAGGAAGCCTTGAGGAACCTGCAGCTTGAGCGGTCCCGAGGCACTTACGTGAGGTCGCGGGTCCAGATGCTGGAGAAAGGGCGGGGAACTGCTCGCGGATGATGGCTCGTCTGTCACTGATCTGGAGAGGATCAGTGTCTTGGTCAGGTCCTTTTATGGGTCCCTGTTCTCCGCAGATGGATTCAGCAGGGAGGCTCAACGGGACCCGTGGGAGGGTCTACCGATTGTAGATAGGGAGGTGTCCGATCTTCTTGATGACCCCTTATCACTGGAGGAGTTAACTCGTGCCCTGCACCAGCTCAGGAGGGGCAAGTCCCCCGGGCTGGATGGGTTGACGGTAGAATTTGTTAGAGCTTTCTGGGGTATCCTTGGGGGTGATTACATGTTGGTTCTGGGGGAGAGCCTGGCGACCGGGGAGATGCCTCTCTCGTGGCGTAGAGCAGTTGTTGTCCTGCTGCCCAAGAAGGGGGAACTCTGCTTGTTGAAGATCTGGCGCCCGGTCTCTCTCCTATGTACAGAGTATAAAGTTTTTGCACGGGCGATGGCAAATCGCCTGGGCTCCGTGCTGTTTCAACTGATTCATCCTGACCAGTCCTATACAGTCCCTGGCCGGTCCATTCAGGATAACATCCACCTGGTTAGGGACCTGATTCATCTATCTCAGGGTATCTCATTCATCACTCCAGTCCTCAAACAACTTCACTGGCTTCCCATCTCCCACCGGATCACCTACAAAATCCTGATCCTCACCTACAAAGCCCTCCACCATCTGGCCCCCCCATATCTCACTGACCTCCTCTCCCCCTACCAACCCTCACGGTCCCTCAGATCCACATCAGCCGGTCTCCTCTCCATCCACAAGTCCAACCTCCGCAGTTTTGGGGACAGAGCCTTCTCCAGGGCAGCTCCCAGGCTTTGGAACTCCCTCCCCCAACTGATCCGCAATTCCGTGTCCCTCACCATCTTCCAGTCCCGCCTCAAGACCCATCTCTTCACCTCTGCCTATCCTTAGCCCCACGTCCCCCTCCCTTTTCATCTGTGCATTAATTGCCTCATATTGTGTTTTGAATTGAATTCTGTCTTTACTTTGTGTACTAGTCATGTCTCTACTATTTATTTCATTCCCCTTACATGTTTTTCCACTACTTGCTAAATTTTTGTAAGGTGTCTTTGAGACTCTTGAAAGGCGCCCATAAATAAAATTTATTATTATTATTATTACTGGTCAGTCAGCTGCTTTTCTGTCCCTTGATCAGGAGAAGGCTTTTGATAGGGTAGAGCATGATTACCTCTTTGGGACATTGCAAGCGTTCGGATTTCGACCGCATTTTGAAGCCCGGATCTGGCTTTTCTACGCTGCAGTGGAGTGTCTCGTGAAGGTTAATGGCATGTTGTTGGCTCCCTTTCATTTTGGGAGGGGGGTTCGTCAGAGGTGCCCCATGTCGGGTCAGTTGTACTCGGTCTGTGGGGAGCCGTTCCTGTGTCTTCTTCGGAGGAGGTTGACAGGCCTGGCCCTACCTGGCCCGGGGGTGGAGGTGGTTCTTTCGGCGTATGCCGATGATGTACTCCTCATGTTCACTGACCCTGGTGACCTGTGGAGGATGCATGATTGCCAGAAGATTTTCTCGGCTGCATCTTCTGCCAGGATTAATTGGAGCAAGTGCTCTGGACCTTTAGTGGGTCAGTGGCAGGTAGACTCCCTGTCGGAGGAGATGGCAATGTATGTGTGGAGCACCACGCATCTCCTCTATCTCAGGTGTACCTGAGCCCCACTGAGGATGCTTGGCCGGCGAACTGGCAGGAGTTGGAGACGAAAGTGGTTGCCCGGCTGGGCCGCTGGTCAGGCCTGCCTGGAGTTCTTTCTTTTCAGGGGAGGGTGTTGGTCATAAACCAGCTGGTGGCCTCCATGTTATGGTACCGGCTGGCTACTCTCGTCCCGCCTTCCATATTTGTAAATGCTTTACAGAAGAAGCTGGTGGATTTCTTTTGGGGAAATAGGAAGCATTGGGTCTCCGCAGCGGTCCTGAGTCTCCCGTTAGAGGAGGGTGGCCAGTCCTTGGTATGCGTGCGTACCCAGGTGGCGGCTCTTCGCCTCAGGACTCTGCGGAGGTATATGTATGTAGAGAACCCCCACAGATGGCACTCTCTGGCCACGTAATTTTTCCCTCGGGGTTGTTGCCTAAGGGGGGTCTCGCGGCTCCCGGTGGCGGGCATCAGTCGACCCGCCCTAAGGGGTTTGCCTAGTTTCCCCCAGCGTATTGCTCCACAGGGGGAGGGGGGTGTTGTGGCTGCGGGAGTGGCTGGTCCTCACCCTGTCATGGTGGGTGTCGAAGAGAGGCGCGCGCCTAGACTAGTTCTGACTGAGCTTTCACCCGCTCCTTCAGATCTGCTCATCGGACCTCGGCTCCGGGATATTTCTCGGGCACCGGCTCCACATAACCTGAGCCGCCTTTCCGAGATGCCCAGCGTGCCGTTTCGTGACGCAAAGAGACGCGCACTGTACAGAATGCTCCTGCACATTCTGCACCTCCTTGCCTTCATCTCCCGTCCCGACACACCATGGCGGACGGTGTTACCACCCAAAGGCGGGGGAGGTCCCCAGTGGGGGTCTCTCTACAAGGGAGTTATCTCCCTTTACATTGGGGACCTGGGGTGGAGAGTGCTGCACAGAGCGGTGGCGTGTAATAAACATTTGAGTCGGTTCATGGGCTGGTCCGCCGCATGTATTTTCTGTGGTGAGGAGGAGACCGTGTTCCATGCTTATGTGGAGTGTGAGAGGTTACTGCCCCTGTACCAATATCTGAAGGGGTTGTTCCTTAAGTTCTGGTTGCATTTTAGTCCCATGATTCTAGTGTTTGGACACAAGGCAAGGCGTGAGGAGAGACGATCGGGGGGTGGTACCTCCCTGTCGGTTTGCTCCTGGGCGTGGCCAAGATGGCCATTCGCAGGTCCAGGCAGCGGGCGGTCGATGGTCATGCTAGAGTCGGTCCGGGCTTACGTCCGTGCTCGTGTGTCCCTGGAGAGAGAGCACACGATGTCCACGGGGACTCTGGAGGCCTTCTGTGGGTGATGGTCACCGCGTGGGGTTGAGAGTATCATAAATAATGAATGCATTGTTGTACTATAAAGATTATTTGACTCTCGAGATCTTCGACTTCCTCATTCACAAACTGTTCGTATTGGTGGAAATGTGTCAGCCTCGATAACAATCAGCACGGGGACACCTCAAGGCTGCGTGCTCAGACCCCTGCTGTACTCACTCTATACTCATGACTGCGTAGCCGGTCATAGTGCGAACTCCATCATCAAGTTCACTGACGACACCACTGTTGTGGGACGTATCACTGATGGGGATGAGTCAGATTATAGAAGAGAGATCGAGCGACTGTCGATATGGTGCCAGCACAATAAACTGGCCCTCAACACCAGCAAAACCATGGAACTGATTGTGGACTTTGGAAGGAGTAGGATGGGGACCCACAGTCCCGCTTATATGGTTGAAAGGGTCAAGAGCTTCAAATTCCTGGGCGTGCACATCTCTGAAGATCTTTTCTGGTCCGAGAACACTGATGCAATTATTAAGAAAGCACATCAGCGCCTCTACTTTCTTAGAAGATTACGGAGTCGGTTTGTCAAGGAGGACTCTCTCTAACTTCTACAGGTGCACAGTAGAGAGCATGCTGACCGGTTGCATCGTGGCTTGGTTCGGCAATTTGAGCGCCCTGGAGAGGAAAAGATTACAAAAAGTAGTAAACACTGCCCAGTCCGTCATCGGCTGTGACTTCCCTTCCATCGAGGGGATTTATCGCAGTCGCTGCCTCAAAAAGGCTGGCAGCATCATCAAGGACCCACACCATCCTGGGCACACACTCATCGGCTCAAGATGGCGGCGCTGCCTTATCAGCTGCGGCTCGCCTGCAGTCCGTTTGTTTTTTCTATTTTTGTTTGTTCTTTTGTCCTGATTTAGTTAATTTTTGGTTCTATTTTATTATGTTGTGTATGGGTGTGGGGGGGGGGAGGGAGAGAAACGTGTTTTTGGTCTCTTCCTTCGGGGGGATGCAACTTCTCTTGCCGTATCCCCCGTGTCCGTCTCTGTCTGCGCCGAGGACTAATGGCGGAGCTGGCGGCCTCGGAGCTGGGGCAGCGTTCCAGTGGCAACATCGGAGCTGTGGCGTACCGGCGGCAGCGGCAGCGGCGACCCGGCATCGGAGCTGTGGCGTTCCAGCGGCAGTGGCAGCGGCGACCCGGCATCGGAACTGTGGCATTCCAGCGGCAGCGGCGACCCGACAACGGAGCTGTGGCGTTCCAGCGGCAGCGGCAGCGGCAGCGGCGACCCGACAACGGAGCTGTGGCGTTCCAGCGGCAGCCTGACCTCGGAGGTCGCCTCGGAGCAGAGGGAGAACAAGGAGGGAAGAGACAAGGACTTTAAGATTTTTGCCTTCCATCACAGTGAGGAGGTGCCTGGTGAACTCACTGTGGTGGATGTTAATTTTGTGTTTATTGTGTGTTTTTGTCATTTTTATTACATGTATGACTGCAAGGCAACAAAATCTCGTTCAGACCGAAAGTTCTGAATGACAATAAAGGCTACTTTGACTTTGACTTTGACTTTGACTATGTCCCCGCTACCTTCAGGTAGAAGGTACAGGGGCCTGAAGACTGCAACGGCCAGGATCAAGAATAGCTACTTACCCACAGTCATCAAACCTGGCTCGGACAAAACCCTGAACATTAATAGCCCATTATCTGTTTATTTGAACTTTATCAGTTTATTTATATAATGGTATATGGACACACTGATCTGTTCTGTATTCATGCCTACTATGTTCTGTTGTGCTGAAGCAAAGCAAGAATGTCAGTGTCCTATCTGGGACACATGATAATAAACTCTCTTGAATCTTGAATCTTGAATTAGTTACATTGTAACCTCTGATTGTGTTTTTGATGTGATGTATTATGTGTTTGAACTGAATAAAGTTTTTGAAAAGGAAAAAAGAGAGAGAGAGAGAGAGAGAGAGAGAGAGAGTTTGGATGTGTCCCAGTGCAGCCGGTGCAGACAGGAGACTCAAACACATATTGCTTCAATACATAGTTATTTGTGCTCTTCAGGGTGTGCTTTCTGCATGAATTGATATAAATTCCTGAATCCTGCATATATTTCATAACAGCATCTTATGTAGACAATATGTACTGCTTCTTCACATACCCAAATAATTAAACCTCATTATATCTTTATGGATTGTGCTACAAAAGGTTGCAGAGAATCCTTTCTAAGATCTGCACCACCACTGACATGAAGTTGTTCATGTCCCCATTTCTTCCTTCACATGGATTACTGTGCTGCTTTTGCTCAGCCCTTCTGAATCAATTGTCTCCACAATTGAACAGAGAAGTTGATGTCGCTAACCTAACCCCAGTACCACTCCAGATATATTGGATGGATAATCTTGTTTGGCCTTTGAATTGAATTTTCACTAACCTTATCTGCCGCTTTTGCTGTAACAACTCAAAGAGAAAAATCACTTCATAAAATTAGAAAGTTAATAACAGCTATGGTTCACAAGCAAACCCCCAAATTCCAGGTTCATCCCACCAGTCACCTGCCTAATGATTAATTTCAGTGAGAAGAGACCAGATAAATATTCAATTTTTGTTTACTTAATGCTGAAAATAAATCAAATTCGAGGACAATAGTTGTGATTTGTAACCTGCAACTATCTTTACGTATTTCTAAGGCAAGAGAAATGGTTTCACAATATATATATTTTCCTCCATAATCATTCCAATATAAATATCCTTATCCCTGACACCTGCTGCGATCACTTTATAGCTGCAAGCTTTTAGTCATCTCTTCCATTTCTTTCCACTTGTTTTTCCATATATAAGTTAACAGAATGCTCAGGAAGCATTTAGGAGATGACTAAGGAATGTATCACTATTCCGTCAGGGTAACTGGTATCTGACACTGTTCACCACAGATACCAGAGGAGTATCTTTGCTGTTCACTGAGTGATTAATTTAGAGATACAGCGCGGAAACAGGCCCATCGACCCACCGAGTCCGCACCAACCAGCGATCCCCGCACATTAATACTATCCTACACACCCTAGGGATATTTCTACATTTATACCAAGCCAATTAACCTACAAACCTGTACGTCTTTGGAGAGTGGGAGGAAACCGAAGATCTCGGAGAAAACCGAGGACCACACAGGTCACGGGGAGAACGTACAAACTCACAGGTACAGCCAGCACTCATAGTCGGGATCGAACCCGGGTCTCTGGTGCGATAAGCGCTGTAATGCCCCTGTCCCACTTAGGAAACCTGAACGGAAACCTCAGGAGACTTTGCGCCCCACCCAACGTTTCCGTGCGGTTCCCGGAGGTTTTTGTCAGTCTCCCTACCTGCTTCCACTACCTGCAACCTCCGGCAACCACCTGCAACCTACGGGAACCGCACGGAAACCTTGGGTGGGGCGCAAAGTCTCCAGAGGTTTCCGTTCGGGTTTCCTAAGTGGGACAGGGGCATAAGGCAGCAACTCTACCGCTGCTCCACCATGCCTCCCTAATGTTATGTGTGTCGGCACCTTTAGAATGGAAGTGGATGGTCGGCATATGGAGACAATGGGCTGAAGGCACTGTTTACATCACCGTCTATATCTCTCGTTTCCTTTTACCGTGAACCTCAGTCTGAAGAAGGGTCTCGACCCGAAACGTCACTCATTCCTTCTCTCCAGAGATGCTGCCTGACCCGCTGAGTTACTCCAGCATTTTGTGTCGATCTTCGGCCCTGTTTCTGTGCTAACAATATGGCCTTCACTGGAAAGACTGCAGCAATTCAAAAAGACAACTCTCCACAACCTTCATAAGAAAAGTTGAGAACAGATATTAAATGTTGGACACCAATAATTAACAAATGATTAAAACATGTTTGGATCTCCTTCTTAAAGGTTTGACATTTTTGTTTGTTCGTTATCAACATCTGATGAAGGATTGTCATGTGGATGGGCCTATTGATGAAATGCAGGTTAACAGATCTGTTTCATCTTTGCCCACAATTAGGCATGGCCGTAATCTTCAATCACTTAGGGTCCCCTCATAGTAACTCCTCATACAACCCATCACCCTCTTAGCACAAGCTAAATGGCTTGCAGTGTCCCAAAACTCTTCTGCATTCTCCTATCCATACATTCCTGCCTCTCTGACATCAGCTCCTTGACACAACAAGCGCACACTCCCTCAATGACAGCATTACCTTCACTCATGGGGCGGCACTGTGGCGCAGTGGTGGAGCTACTGCCTTGCTGGTACTGGTTCAACCCAGGTAATGTCTGTACGGAGTTTGAATGTTCTCCCCATGACCTGTCTTTTCTCTGAGATCTTCAGTTTCCTCCCACATTCCAAAGACGTACAGGTTTGTAGGTTAATTGGCATGGTATAAATGTAAAATTGCCCCTAGTGTTTGTGTGTAGGGTGGTGTTAATGTGCGGGGATCGCTGGTCGGTGCGGACTCAATGGGCCGAAGGGCCTGTTGCCACACTGTATCTCTAAACTAACCTAAATACAGCTGACTGCGCTGCTGGTTTCCAATCAAAGAAACCTGGACATCGTTTTTTTGATATATCAATAGACAATAGACAATAGACAATAGGTGCAGGAGTAGGCCATTCGGCCCTTCGAGCCTGCACCGCAATTCACTGTCTTCATGGCTGATCATCCACAATCAGTACCCCGTCCTTGCCTTCTCACCATATCCCCTGATTCCGCTATCTTTAAGAGCTCTATCTAACTCTCTCTTGAAAGCATCCAGAGAATTGGCCTCCACTCCTTTTGTGGCAGAGAATTCCACAGATTCACAACTCTCTGGGTGCAAAGGTTTTTCCTCATCTCTGTTCTAAATGGCTTACCCCTTATTCTTAAACCATGGCCTCTGGTTCTGGACTCCCCCAACACAGGGAACATGTTTCCTGCCTCTAGCGTGTTCAATCCCTTAATAATCTAATATGTTTTCATAAGATACCCTTTCATCCTTCTAAATTACAGAGGATACAAGACTAGCCGCTCCGTTCTTTCAACATATGACAGTCCCGCCATCCCGGCATTTAACCTCGTGAACCTACGCTGCACTCTCTCAATAGCAAGAATGTCCTTCCTCAAATTTGAAGACCAAAACTGCACACAATACTCCAGATGTGGTCTCATTAGGGCCCTGTACAACTGCAGAAGGACCTCTTTGCTCATATACTCAACTCCTCTTGTTATGAAGGCCAACATGCCATTAGCTTTCTTCACTGCCTGCTGTACCTGCATGCTTACTTTCAGTGTAAGGACCCCCAGATCCCGTTGTACTTCCCCTTTTCCCAACTTGACACCATTCTGTCTTCCAGTTTTTGCCACCAAAGTGGATAACCTCACATTTATCCATATTAAACTGCATCTGCCCACTTACCCAACCTGTCCAAGTCACCCTGCATCCTCATAGCATCCTCCTCACAGTTCACACTGTCACCCAGCTTTGTGTCATCTGCAAATTTGCTAATGTTACTTTTAATCCCTTCATCCAAATCATTCATGTATATTGTAAATAACTGCGGTCCCAGCACCGAGCCTTGAGGTACCCCACTAGTCACTGCCTGCCATTCTGAAAGGGACCCATTAATCCAGACTCTTTGTTTCCTGTCTGCCAACCAATTTTCTATCCATGTCAGTACCCTATCCCCAATACCATGTGCTCTAAATTTGCTCAATAATCTCCTATGTGGGACCTTATCAAAAGCTTTCTGAAAGTCCAGGTACATTACATCCACTGGCTCTCCCTTGTCCATTTTCCTAGTTACATCCTCAAAAAATTCCAGATTAGTCAAGCATGATTTCCCCTTCGTAAATCCATGCTGACTCGAACCGATCCTGTTACTGCTATCCAAATGTGCCGCTATTTCATCTTTTATAATTGACTCCAGCATCTTCCCTTGTCAGGCTAACTGGTCTATAATTCCCTGTTTTCTCTCTCCCGTCTTTCTTAAAAAGTGGGATAACATTAGCTACCCTCCAACCACAGGAACTGATCCTGAATCTATAGAACATTGGAAAATGATCACCAATGCGTCCACGATTTCTGTAGCCACTTCCTTAAGTACCCTGGGATGCAGACCATCAGGCCTTATCAATTATAAGAAAAGATTAAATCATTTAAGTGTTGTGAAATTTCAAAGTGATCTCTTCTGGTAAGGTGTAGATTGTGTGAAATGGGTAAAGTGCTACTACATTTAATGTGAAGACCAAGAGCTCTCCACCCTTCTCGTTCCCATGCCGACAATTGTGTCCTTGGCCTCCTCCATTGCCAGAGTGAGGCCACTTGGGAAATGGAGGAACAGCAGCTCATTTTCCTTTTGGGCAGCTTACAGCCCAATGGTATGAACATTAAAGATAGTAACTCAGCAGGACAGGCAGCATCTCTGGAGCGAAGAAATGGGTGACGTTTTGGGTCAAGACCCTTCTTCAGACTGATGAACAATTGAATTCTCCATTTTCAAGTAATACCCTACTGACCCTTTTTCCATTGCCATGAGTCCCACACCGCACTGCCCCTATCTCCACCCCTCCCCGTCACCTCACAAACACTCATTTCCCAAGCCCCCCATTTCTCATTTATCCCCCTCTTTCCCCTCTCCCCATCCCCTTCCACCCACATCCATGAGTGCATGTGCAAAGGATGTTTCCACTGGTGGGACCGTCTAGGACCAGAGGTCAACAGCCTCAGAATTAAAGGGCGCTCTTTCAGAAAGGAGGTGATGAGGAACTTCTTTCGTCAGAGGCTAGTCAATCTGTGGAACTCATTGCCACAGAGGGCTGTGGAGTCCAAGTCAGTGGATATTTTTAAGACAGAGATAGACAAATTCTTGATTAGAACGGGCGTCAAGTGTTATGGGGAGAAGGCAGGAAAATGGGATTAGGGGGCAGAGATCAGCGGAGTGGACTCGATGGGCCGAATGGTCTTATTCTACTCCAATAACTTGTGAACGTGAACATCCCACCCACTGGCTTTATATTTCACTCATCTCCTCTCCTTCTCTCACACGCATTGGTCTTCGTTTGGTAGACAAAATTGCTGGAGAAACTCAGCGGGTGCGGCAGCATCTATGGAGCGAAGGAAATAGGCAACGTTTCGGGCCAAAACCCTTCTTCAGACTGGTCTTTTTTTCACCTCTAGCCTTTGTCACTTTCTCCATCCACCTGCCAGTCAAACCCCCACACCTGTACCCACCTGTCACTGGCCAGGCTTCATCCCGTTCCCACCTTTTCTTTTCCATTTTTCCGCCCTACTCCAATCCCCATCATCCTTCACCAACTTCTACGGATGCTCCATAGAAAGTATTTTATTGGATTGCACCACGGCACGGTTTGGGAACAGCTCCATCCAAGACCGCAAGAAATTGCAGCGAATTGTGGACGCAGCCCAGACCATCACACAGACCAACCTCCCTTCTATTGACTCCATTTCTACCTCACGCTGCCATGGCAAGGCCACCAGCATAATCAAGGATGAGTCGCACCCCTTCCACTCCCTCTTCTCCCCTCTCCCATTGGGCAAAAGGTATAGAAGTGTGAAAACGCACACCTCCAGATTCAGGGACAGTTTCTTCCCAGCTGTTTTCAGGCAACTGAATCATTCTAGCACAACCAGAGAGCAGTCCTGAACTACTATCTACCTCATTGGAGACCCTCTCCCAGTTTTCTCCGGGTGCTCCAGTTTCCTCCCACATTCTAAAGACGTGCAGGTTTACAGGTTAATTGGCTTCTGTAAATTGTCCCTAGTTTGTTGGGTAGAGCTAGTGTAAGGATGATTGTTGGTCGGTGTGGACTGGGTGGGCCAAAGGGCCTGTTTCTACACAATATCTCCAACCTAAAAAAAATTAATGGTTGACTGTAAAAAATCAGATTTTTGGCCAATGGCAAATTGGGTGTTGAACCCAATACACTGTGTCGTTGCACAAAGGAGACCTGGCAGGTTGGTACTGTTAGAGGGGAGTGCGGACATTTGCATGCATGCAGGAAACATCCACAAAATTGGCAGAGACCTTCCTTCATATCTTGCCAGCACAATAATGATGCACAGGTCGCATTTCATCCCTACTAACAAGTTGCATTTGTATTACATCTTTAGTGTTGCAAAAGCTGCAGAAAGGGAAGCTTCCCAAACAAACTATGACATTGAGCTCCACTCGGAGATACTCAGACCGGTCGGTGAAGGACAGGTGGCCAGTGATAGATATTATGGAGCATCTTAAGGAAGGAAAAGGAGATAAAGAGATCTGGAAAGGGTTTTTGAAGAGAAACCAGAGCTTAGGAATTTGGCAGCTGAAGCATTAGTTGCCAAAGGCAGAGCAATTAGTTTGGTGGGTGGTCACGAAGATTGCAAGTAATTCAGGGTTGGGGGAGAACGTATAAGTGGAAAGGAAGCCACGGAAGGATCTGAAAACTAGAATAAGAATTCGATTAGATGAGAACCGATACAGAATGGAAAGCACTCAGATGATGAATGAACAGGACTTGTCACGAGTTAGGAAATGGAAACAGGTTTTGGAAGAACTTCAGTTTACCAAGAATAGAAAAGCAATGAAACTGCAAATGCTAGAATGTGAAACTAACAAAAAAAATGCTGGAAGAACTCCACCAGCCAAACAGCATCTGGGGAATGAAACCAGTTAACACATCTGAGGGAGGGCCATTGATCCGAAAAATGTTGACTGGTTTATCTCTCTGTGGCTTTGTTGGGCGAGTACTTCCAACAATTCTGCTTTTGCTTCAGCCTACGGGAAAGAATGTGAGAGGGGAAGCACAAGATCACTGGAATAAGCTAGCCTATGTGTAACAAAAATGTATATGATGGTTTAATCAGTCAATGAGTTGGTGTAGGGACAAAGTCCTTGCTTGTTCCAGTTAGTGATAGGATATAGGTTATTAGTCGAGTTACTAATGATACATTGATCCATAACGAAGTCTGAATCTCACTACTAGGATAAAAAGTTGGCATCTGTGCGGTGACCAAGAGACTACGGCAATGTCAGTTGAAGTCCTCTGACACAGTAATGTTTGTCCATAAAGAAAACCAGCACACCTGATTGATCCGACCTTCAAACCCACCACTATCGGCCTCTGTCATTGATCAGGAAGCCAGTAAGTGGACAATTATTAGTACTGGGCAATAAATGGCCTTGTTGACAGCACTCACATTCTCTGAGAACGGAGCATGTTCATTAAAACAGCTCAGAATTATGCAGTTTGATGCTCACTACATTCATTACCCACCCACAAAGCTTCCGCTCATTACATTCCTCATTTAGCCCTCAGCCATTGATTTCAGCATTAAGTTCTGTTAACACTGTCCGTGGAATTTTGATCTTTCCCTCGAATAAGGTAATTCGGCCCATCAAGCCTACTCCGTCATTCAATCAAGGCTGATCTATCTTTCCCTCTTAACCCCATTCTCCTGCCTTCTCCCCATAACCCCGGACACCCGTTCTAATGAAGAACCTGTCAATCTGCGACTTAAAAATATCCATTGACTTGCCCACCATGGCAATGAATTCCACAGATTCACCACCCACTGACTAAAGAAATTCCTCCTCATCTCCTTTCTAAAGGTATGTCCTTTTATTTTGAAACTATGGCCTCTGGTTCTAGACTCTCCCACTTCAGAGAGACAAAGTCCTTGCTTGTCCCAGTTGTTGGTGGGAAGGATGGGATTGGTGGTAGGAAGGAACTGCAGATGCTGATTTACACCGTAGATAAGACACAAAATGCTGGAGCAACTCAGCGGGCCAAGCAGCATCTCTGGGTAGAAGGAATGGGTGATGTTTCAGGTTGAGACCCTTCTTCAGACTCTCTGAGACCCTTCAGTCTGAAGAAGGGTCTCGACCCGAAACGTCACCCGTTCCTTCTATCAAGAGATGCTGCCTGTCCTGCTGAGTTACTCAAGCATTTCTTTTTCCTATCTTCTGGGATGTAGGTTACTGGTCAAGTTACAGATGATCCGTGGATAAGTCTGAATCCCACCGCTGGTATAAAAGGTTGGCACTAATGACGTGAAGAAGAGAGTAGGGCATTGTCAGTATTACAAGGACCAGCAGCCAAGGCTATACCATCAGTACTGCAACATCCCATACTAAAGCTTTTGTTTTGTAATTCTAAACTACATTCCTTTCTCCTCTTCCCCTCTGTATACATTTGCTTCAACCATTGGTCACAAACCCCACTCTCAATTCTTCTTGCTGCTTGTTTTGGAGGAATGCATGCAGTAAGGTTGGTGACCTAATTCCTCACGCTCCACCGGGAACAGTCCAAGTTTACATGTTGCCACACAACACAGTGAAATGGATAAAATACAAATCCACCACATTCCACAACGTGAAGTCAACCTCTTAGTTGAGGGAAACAGCGCGGAAACGGGCCCTTCAGCTCACACCGACCAGCGATCCCCGCACACCAACACTATCCCACGCACACACACAAGGGACAATTTACAATCTTTAGCACAGCCCATTAACCTACAAATCTGTGCGTCTTTGGAGTGTGGGAGGAAACGGGAGCACCTGGAGAAAACCCACGCAGGTCATGTGGAGAACGTACAAATTCCATACAGACAGCATCCGTAGTCAGGATCGAACCTGGGTCTCTGGTAATGTAAGGCAGCAACTCTACTGCTGCGCCACCGTGACACCCATGCTGCCCAACCTCTGAGCTGCCATGTTTCCACTACCAGTCTTGGGTACATGAGCCCCGAGATTTTATGATTGCAATAAATTGAAACAATGTGCCAAAGCTGAATAGTCTTCTTCAAGTGCCAGGCCTTGTAACAATATGCCATTGTGTACATTGTAATGCAAGCAGCATGTGGCTCCATGGAGACGGCAGAGACACCCTCGCCCTGTAGATCTGCCCCGGGAACTGAGAAGAGCGAGGTGGTGTAAATATCTCAGCAACCAAAGCTGGGAGTGAATGCATAAACACTGCAGTCAAAGAGTAGAGAGGGGGAGACGAACAAGAAGGATCGAGCGAGAAAACTGCCAAATGATTACCCTCCACATGCGGGATTTTAGAAGAAATTTGCATCGTTATTTTATGGCTAACATAACAATGAGTTGAAGTCACAGAAAGCTACACGTGGGAGAAGCAAGCCGGTGACCCAACCATGTATCTGTCTATAAACGCAGTGATGCAGAAGTGAGAGTTCCTGGCACTCTTTGACAGATCACGGCCTAAGAATGAGGATGATGTCAGATGCAATTCCATGAAGGCACTGCTGATCGGTGTAAGAATGGATGATAGTTGCCTGGTACTGGTTTCAATTTGAAAGAAGAAATGTAGTGAACATTTATGATTGTGCCTCAGTAAACGGTCCCTCGTTTCCCGTAGGGGATGCAGTGCCAGAATCAGACAGTTGAATGGATTCAGTGCATAAAGGGATTGCTGCAGCATTTTATGTGGAAAGGTACATTACTGAGGGCACTGCTTTGTTGGAATGAACCTAGGCGTGAACCCTTGACCTTGGCAGCCGCCAACCCTTGCCCTCCCCATTCATAACCTGGAGCAAATGAAGCACCTCACAGACTCCATGGCAACAGGCTCAATGCCAGCCGCTAGCTGTGACCTCGTTATCCTGGAGACATGGATGGCACAGTGGCCCAGCAGTAGAGCTACTGCCTTACAACGCCGGAGACCCTGGTTCGATCCTGACTATGGGTGCTTGTCTATATGGAGTTTGTTCGTTCTCTCCGTGACCTGCGTGGGTTTTCACTGTGAACTTCGGATTCCTCCCACACCCCAGACGTACAGGTTTGTAGGTTAATTGGCTTGGCTATAGATGTAAAGAATTGTCCCTAATGTGTGTAGGGTAGTGTTAATCTGCAGGGATTGCTGGTCAGCACAGACGTGGTGGACCGAAGGGCCTGCTTCTGTTCTGTATCTCTACACTATGCTAAAGTAAACATCTCTGGGCTGGGAGACAGCAGCAGACATTGCACTCGGCAGGTGGTGGTGAGGGAGTTTGTGGGATCCAAGTGGTCTGTCGACACACAGAGCAGGTAATCACCCTCAGCTCACACTCGCTGTGTAGCCCAGAGCCTCACACTGCAGCACGGTGGCCTATCTGCCTGCCCAGCTCACACAATACTAGCCCTCACAGACTACCTCTCCGCATAGGGCCATGGAGAGTTGCATGTTTTCTCATGACACAGAAGGATGCCAGCAAGTTCATAAGTCCATAAATTTTTAAGATCTCGGAGCAGAATTAGGCCATTCACCCCATCAAGCGTACACTGCCATTCAATCATGGCTGATCTATCTTTCCCTCTCAACCCCATTCTCCTGCCTTCATAACGTCTGACACCCATACTAATCAAGAATCTGTCAATTCCCATTCTTAATAATATTCATTGACTTGGCCTCCACAGCTGTCTGTGGCAATGGATTCCACAAATTCACCACACTCTGACTATAGAAATTCCTTCTCATCTCCTTTCTAAAGGTAGGTACTTTTATTCTGAGACTTTGAGTTCTGGTCCTGGTCTCTCCCACTAGTGGAAATATCCTCTACACATCCACTCTATCCAGGCCTTTCACTTTTCGATAAATTTCAACGAGGTCGCCTTTCATCCTTCTAAATTCCAGCAAGTACAGGTCCAGAGCTGTCAAACGCTGATCATATGTTAACCCAATCATTCCTGGGGTCATTCTCGTAATCTCCTCTGGACCCTCTCTAACACCAGCACATCCTTGCTCGGATATGGGGCCCACAATTTCTCACAATACTCCAAATGTGGCCTGACCAGTGCCTGACAGAGCCTCTGCATTGCATCCCGGTTTTTTGTATTCTAGCCCCCGCAAAATAAATGCGTTTGCCTTCCTTTCTACCGATTCAACTTGCAAACTAACATTTTGGGAATCCTGCACCAGCACTCCCAAGTCCCTTTGCACCTACGCTTTCTGAATTCTCTCCCCATTTAGAAAATAATCTACGCCTTTATTCCTGCTATCAAAATGCATGACTCCGCACTTTGCTTCACTATATTCTATCTGCCACTTCTCAGCTCACTCTCCCAACCTGTCCAAACCCTTCCGCAGAGTCCCTGCTCACTCAACACTTAGCTATCCTTCCACCTATCTCTGTATCATCTGCAAACTTGGCCACAAAGCCTTCAATCCCCTCATCCAAATCATTGATAATTAACATGAAGAGTAGCGGCCCCAGCACTGACTCCTGCAGAACACTGGTAGTCGCTGGCAGCCAACCAGAAAAAGCCCCCTTTATTGCCACTCTTTGCCTTCAGCCATCCAGCCAACCTGCTACCGTGCCCTTTGATACCGAGGGTTCTCATCTTCCTCAGCAGCCTCCTGTGTGGCACCTTATCAAAGGCCTTCTGAAAATCCAGGTAAACCACATCCACTCCTTTGTCCATCCTGCTATTTACTTCCTCAAATAATTTCAACAGGTTAATTAATCCAACTCCTCAGAACAGTCCATGAATCCCCTTTCTTATTTCCCTGGAACCCATACTCTCTCTCTCTCACTTGCTCCATCAATCTATCCTGATTCTCTTACCAATTACTTGCACTAGGGCTAATTTATGATGGCTATTTAAATAGCTATGTGGGAAGAAACCTGGGGTAAACGGTCACATTCATATTGAGCATATGCAAACTTCACACAACAGGTTAACGCTGAACCCTGGTACTGGAGCCATGAGATGCCGTTTTTCGAGGGAGCACTAACAGAGGACAGGAATTTGCACCAGACTCCCTGTAGGCGTAGTCAAAGTGGATGTTTATTGTAAAGTGCAGAGTGAAAAATCCTTGGGAACATTCAGACCTGGCTGAGAGAGGGACAGGACTGGCAGCCTCATATCCATTGGAATCTAGAAGGATGAGAGGAGATCTTATGGAAACATATAAAATTCTCAAGGGATTGGACAAGCTAGATGCAGGAAAAATATTCTCGATGTTGGGGGAGTCCAGAACCAGGGGTCACAGTTTAAGAATAAGGGGTAAGCCATTTAGGACTGAGCTGAGGAAACACCTTTTCATCCAGAGAGTTGTGAATCTGTGGAATTCTCTACCACAGAAGGCAGCGGAGGCCAATTCACTGGATGTATTCAAGAAAGAGTTAGATTTAGCTCTTGGGGCTAACGGAATCATGGGCTATGGAGAGAAAGCAGAAACGGGATACTAATTTTGGACGATCAGCCACGATCATATTGAATGGCGGTGCTGGCTCGAAGGGCCGAATGGCCTACGCCTGCACCTATTTTTTTTTCTCTATGTTAATGTTACAGGTTGTGGGTGCTACAGACGAGAAACAGGTGGGAATAAAAGAGGAGGGAGAATTGTTTTACTAATTAAGGAAAATTTCACAGCAGTAGTCCAAGATGACATTACTGATAGTTCATCTAGTGAGGGTATCTGGGTACAGTTGCGAAATAAAACGTAGCTGATCACTTTATTGGGAATTGAAAGAACATATATGCTGAGCCATTGCAGGCACTTGCAAGACTAATAGGGCTTCATAGAAGTGTATAGAAGTTGGGACACCCCTCCTCCAGTGTTGCCCCCCCCCCTCCAGGGTAGCTCTCCACTATGTTATGATCACCTCCAGACTTGGTCTCCCGTCCACCCCTCACACACACCATCTCACCAGGGGCAGCACAGCGGTGCAGTGGTAAAGCTACTGCCTTGAGGCCCTGTCCCACTTTCCCGAGTTACTCACGAATTCTCCCGAGTTTTCCCCGTGTTTCAAACTCGGAGAATGTCCGTAGCGAGTCTGTAGGAGGCCGTAGCGAGTTTGTAGATATTTCGTAGCGGCTCGTAATGCCAGCCGTAGGTACTCGGGGCATCAGGTAAGTCGGGACGTTTTTATAGCATGTTGAAAAATGTCCACGAGTTAAACAAATAGCCCTTAATACCTACGGCTGGCATCGCCAAGTTTAACTCAAGGGGAAAACACAGGAGAATTCGTGAGTAACTCAGGAAAGTGGGACAGGACCTTGACAGCGCCAGAGACCCGGGCTCGATCCTGACTACGGCTGCTGTCTGTACAGAGTTTGCATGTTCTCCCCGTGACTTGCTTGGGTTTTCTCTGAGATCTTCAGTTTCCACCCACAATCCAAAGACGAACAAGTCTGTAGTTTCATGGCTTGGTATAATTGTAAATTGTCCCCACTGTGTGTAAGATAGTGTTAATATGCGGGGATCGCTGGTCAGTGCGGGCTCGGTGGGGCGAAGGGCCTGTTTCCGTGCTGCATCTCTAAACTAAATGGAACCTCTTCGGTTTGGGACGGTGAGTGAGGATGATCCTTCGCTCTCTAAACCAAAGCTCCTGCCGCTCGCACCCCGGACAGCAGTAACTTGGGCGGATTGGCCTTGCTCTGGTAATGTGTCACCCTCTTGGTGATGAAGATTATTTCAAATGAAGTGCGTCTTTAATCCCTGCACCAGGGCACGAGAGGGAAAAGTTGAAAAAGTCTTCTCTGTTTTATAAGAGAGTTGTTGGTTTGGAAATGCATTCCATCAGATGGTTCACAGCACCAAAAGTAAACCCAAATACTTGCCCATTCAACTCCTTTATTGTGCTCCAGCCTACTTGCACAAGGGCACATAGCCTACCAATGTAGAATTATTTTTTCACCTTTGCCACCCTCTCTCCTACTGCATCCATCATCAGACTCATTCAGTGTCTGGATTTCCACCCTCTCTCAGTCCTTCCCTTTTGTTCCATTCCTACCCAGCCTGAGTATACTCTGGAATTTAGAAGGAGAGAGGGAATCTTATTGAAACATAGAAACATAGAAACATAGAAATTAGGTGCAGGAGTAGGCCATTCGGCCCTACGAGCCTGCACCGCCATTCAATATGATCATGGCTGATCATCCAACTCTAGAAACACTAGACTAAGCGGGACCTGTTGGGTCCCATGTCTACCCGGGAGGGCTGGTCCCCCAATGCAATTTCCACCTCTCCACCAATTCCAATATTGGTGGCCAGTGGGGGGGGGGGGGGGGTGCTTTCTAGTGCGGTAGTATGGTGTTGTGGGCCGAAGGGACTGGTTTCCAGAGAGCTAGTATGGACATTGTGGGCCGAATGGATTGGTGGGCTGGCAGCTCAGTCACTCAGGCCTGGTGGGCTGGCAGCTCAGTCTCTCAGGCCTGGTGGGCTGGCAGCTCAGAAACTGCCAGAAATTCTGCCCAAAACAGGTGAGAGACTCTGTGAGAGAGAAGGGGGAGAGGGTGGAGAATCAATTTTAGACATTTTTCATCATTTTCTGCAGATCACAGCGATGAAAGAGGAAAGTCCAAATGATAATAAACGGTATTGTAATTGTAAAAAAAAAGTCTATCCTGGCCTGGATCTCACAGGAAGCCAATGAAGGGAGGGAGAAAATACTGCGGTGAGGTTTAATACTTGCAGGGGGAATAGTTACTGATGGGCTGGAGGGACTCCTCCTGGGCTAGTACAGGCCTGATGGGCCAAATGGACTTAAAAAATAGAAAATCTGAGTGAAATCTCAGTGAAAGGCACTTTTTTCTGGACTTTTCCTGGACTGGTCAAAATGCTCCTCCTGAGCTAACATTGGCATTTTGGGGGAACGGGACTGGATTCTTGGCTAATATGGTTCTTGTGGGCTGAAATGAGTGGTTTCAGGCAGGCCAAACAACTCATTTCATTTCATTTCCATTTCCATTTCAAGCACAGGGCAGGCCAAACAACTCATTTCATTTTCATTTCATTTCCATTTCCATTTCAGAATAGAATAGAATAAGAATAGAATAGTTTCTTTATTGTCATTGTAACATGAACCATGTACAACGAAATTGTAAAATGTCAGCCAGTCAGTGCACCATTCAAACATTTCTAAAAGCTAACGATACATACAAGGTAAAATATTTAAAAAGATAAACAACTAAAATAAATATCATAAAAATAGCACGCATAAACACCTAGCCCTACATCCTTCTGTCGATTTCACAGTCTCTTAGTATGTATCGCCCCTGCGTTCCTTGGCGGCTACATTTAGTGCCTTTATAGCAGTGGTGTAAAAACTGTTTTTAAGTCTGTTTGTCCTTGTCCTTGTAGATCTGTACCGTCTGCCTGACGGTAACAGTTCAAACAGGGAGTGTCCGGGGTGGGAAATGTCCTTTATAATACTCTGGGATTTTTTGATGCAGCGGGAACTGTGTAAGTCCTCCAAGGTAAGGAGAGGGCAGCCGACAATCCTCTGGGCGTTGTCAATGGCCCTCTGGAGCGCTTTCCTCTGAGCCGCTGTGCAGCTGGTGTACCATACGCATACACAGTATGTTAGGAGGCTCTCAATGGAGCACCGATAAAAGGACAGCAGCAGTCTCTGAGTGATGTTATTCTTCCTGAGCACCCTCAGGAAGTGCAGTCTCTGCTGGACCTTTTTCAGCAGCGCAGAGGTGTTCACGCTCCACGTCAGGTCCTCCTCAATATGGATTCCCAGGAAGCGGAAATCCGCCACCCTCTCCACACAGTCCCCTCTGATAATTAATGGTACCATGTCCGTTTTATTCTTCCTGAAGTCTATTATTATCTCCTTGGTCTTTAAGGTGTTGAGGAGCAATTTCATATTCAAGTGCAGGATAGGCTAAACAACTCATTTCATTTTCATTTCATTTCCATTTCCATTTCCATTTTAGTTTCAAGCACAAGGCAGGCCAAACAACTCATTTCATTTCCATTTTCATTTCCGTTTCAAGCACAGGGCAGGCCAAACAACTCATTTCATTTTCATTTCATTTCCATTTCCATTTTAGTTTCAAGCACAGGGCTGGCCAAACAACTCATTTCATTTTCATTAAGGGCTACAAATCATTTAGTGCAAGTACATTGCAGACTCACAGTTCAGTAGATTCACAGTTCAGTTGATTCACAACTTAGAATCACAGTTGTGGACTCTCCCTCACGATCTTCCAGAGTGACTGACTCACGTCCGATATCCGGGGCTTTATACTTCTGCCCCCCGGAAGGGGCATTACCTTCATCATGGTGATTGACAGGCAAGAGGACCAATCAGCTGATCTCAAGATTTTTTAAACATTCATAACTTTTTTAATTTTTCAGCGATCGGAAAAATCCTTGAGGCTGCTGCAGCGGTGGAGGACTGTGAGTCAGAAGGTTTAAAAATCATGGCGATATATTTCTAAAATCAATTAACAATGTAGACAGGAAGTTTTTTTTCTAAAATCAATTAACAATGTAGACAGGAAGTGGTCAAGATGAGACTTTTAATATAATAATAGATATAAGATTATTAAAGGTTCAAGCTAGAGGCAGGAAACATGTTCCCAATGTTGGGGGGATCCAGAACCAGAGATCATAGTATAAGAATAAGTGGTAAGCCATTTAGAACGGAGGTGAGGAAAAACCTTTTCACACAGAGAGTTGTAAGTGTGTGGAATTCTCTGCCTCAGAGGGCGATCGAGGCTGGTTCTCTGGATGCTCTCAAGAGGGTTAGATAGGGCTCTTAGAGATAGCGGAGTTAAGGGATATGGAGAGAGGGCAGGAACGGGGTACTGATTGGGGATGATCAGTCATGATCACATTGAATGGCGGTGCTGGTTCGAAGGGCCTAATGGCCTACTCCTGCACCTACTGTCTATTGTCTATTGAGGGGCCTGTCCTGTGCTCATCTGCTCCCTGTGGATAGACACATAATGCTGGAGTAACTCAGTGGGACAGGCAGCACCTCTGGAGAGAAGGAATGGGTGACTTTTAGGGTCGAGACCCTTCTTCAGACTCTCTGTGGACCAGGAAGTCCTGGAGGCAACTGCTGCTGATGTGGAAAGGGTCTTAGCAAGCAAAGTCTGTCCTTGATTGAAGCACCACTCTCTCATAAGGTAATAAGAGATAGGAGCAGAATTAGGCCATTCGGCCCATCAAGTCTACTCCCCCATTCAATCATGGCTGATCTATCTCTCCCTTCTATCCCCCTTTTTCTGCCTTCTCCCCATAACCCCTGACACCCGTGCTAATCAAGAATCTATCTATCCCCACCTTAAAAATATCCATTGAATTGGCCTCCACAGCTTTCTGTGGCAAAAAATTCCACAGATTCACCACCCCCTGACTAAAGAAATTCCTCCTCATCTCCTTCCTAAAGAAACTTAATTTAATTCTGAGGCTATGACCTCTAGTCCTAGACTCCCTCACTAGTGGAAATATCCTCTCCACATCCACTCAATCCAGGCCTTTCACACTCTCTCTCTCATACATCCGAGGGAAGACGTACTAAAATGTTCTGGATTTTTTTTAAACACCTGGGCATAGATAATACTCTGCACTTAATCTTTTTTGGCTTTTATTTTTTTGTTTTTGAATCACTTTTTGGAAGTCGGCTACAGAACTTCAAAGGTAACGTTGTAGAGCAGAATCAGATCTCCCTATATGCGGCAGCACTGAAACGGATATTTAGAATTTCAGCTCCTCACTCCCTGCTGGCGAGTAGGCAGTTCTCGCAGTAGTCGGCATGTTGCCCAGCAGGTACAATCTCTGCAGCCTCGGCTATCTCTTGTAGGGGCACGCAAGCAGCATTCAACGCTGCAAGTGTTGGCTGTAAATGCATGGACGGTGCAACAAAAGTTAGTGGCATGGGGTTTCCCAGGGGTTGGAGCAACCTCAATAGGCTGCCGAGATGAGGTATGTTCTTTGTGTTGGTGAGGGTGTGTTGGTTGGGGACTGCTTAAGGCAACAGCCAGACATTCCCTGACAGGAGGTTGCGCCAGGGATCTCAATGGGGACATAAGTGATGTCTGTGACACCTGAAATTTGCGGAAGCCCACAAAACATCCACGCCCACTCTACCTGCTATTGTGGGTCGAAGAAAATGTAGGTAAAGCTTGTTTCTCTTGATTATGGAGATATGGTGACTTCTCATGGAGCATGGAGCAGCGATGTGGCTGAGATCAGTCTCCAATGACCCCCCAAGGCTAGGAAGTGAAGAACTATCATGACCCAGGCCGCCAAAGGCAAAGCAGGCAGGGCATACCTGTAAGGTTGGGTTTTAGGCAAACAAGGTCAACAATCTCTGAGAGGAAAAATAATGCATTATGGGCGTCGAATTTTAGGAGAATTCGAATGAGTAAAACCTAGTTGTTCTACAAATAAATAAAGATGATGGCATGATGGTGTTGCGGTAGAGTTGCTGCCTTACCTAGGTTCGATCCTGACTATGGGTGCTTGTCTGTACGGAGTTTGTACATTCTCCCTGTGACCCGCGTGGGTTTTCTCCCCACACTACAAAAACGTACAGGTTTGTCGGTTAATTAGTTTCGGTAAAATTGTAAATTGTCCCTAGTGTGTGTAGGATAGTGTGAGGATGTGGGGATCACTGGTCGGCACGGACTTGATGGGCCGAACGGTCTGTATCCGCGCTGTATCTCTAAAACTAAGAACGAAAAAAATGTCTTTTTTTTTTCCGGATCAATGTGGGCGGATATTGTGTGTCACATACTGTTAATGTCATCGAGCTGAGTTTTCTGTTGGAAAAGGTGTACACAAAATGGAAATCCTGTCAAAAATAAGACAATGAATTTCCTCATGTTTGATAAGACCCAGTAAGAAAGTGCAAACTTGTTCTACTCTGGGACAAAACAATTTTCAACATTATGATGCTAAATATAAATTCACCAACCATATGCCATTGTTGTCTCTTTATCAATGAAAATTACAATGCTTTTAAAATGACAAGGCAGCATCTGTAGGAAGAGAAGCAGTCAATGTTTCAGGTTAAAGATCCTTCATCAAAGTCTTTGCAGTTCTGATGAGTATTTCCGACCTAAAACGTTGATTGTCTCCACAGAAAGGGCCTTAATGTGATAGGTTACTATCCATCATGCTAAATTTAGATTAGAAAAGGCCAGGTTGCTTTAAGCGAAGGAAAGTCAGGCTTGAAATATGAATACATTTTATCTCTGTATGATTTGTTGTCACCTTCCCCTAGCTAACAATGATCTATTCTACACTTTCCTTGGTCTTTATCACCTTGTTGTCTCGTTTTCACACCTTACCCTTCCCTATCTCTGTCCCCCTTTTAGTCTGAAGAAGGGTCTTGGCCAAAAACATCACCCATTTCTTCTATCCAGAGATGCTGTCTGTCCTGCTGAGTTACTCCAGCATTTTGTGTCTATCTTCTGTGTAAACCAGCAGCTGCGGTTCCTTCCTACACTTAGGAAATGTGTAAAATATGTGGTTAGTTCACAGAACCGTATATATATTTCTGGTCTATGCAGTAAGGAGGATGTTATAAGGATAATATCCAAGGATGTTACGGCACATAAAAGCATGCAGAGTTTACTTTAGACTTTTGAGATACAGCAAGCCAACAGGCCCACCGTGTCTGCGCAAACCAGCGATCACCCCATATACACTAACACTATCCTACAGCTAGCGGCAATTTACAATTTTTACCAACGTCAATTAATCTACAAACCTGCACATCTTTGGGATGCAGGAGGGAACCGGAGTTTCTGGAGAAATCCCACGCAGGCCACGGGGAGAATGTACAAACTCTGTACAGACGCACCTGTAGTCAGGATCGAACCCGGATCTCTGCCGCGGCAAGGCTGCAACTGTACCTCTGCGCCACCGTGCCATCCTTGAAATTCATGACGAAGTAACTGGGGCTTGAGAATTACAATGTAAGAGAACTGTGGATGCTGGAAATCTGAAATAAAAACAGAAAATGCTGGCAAAACTCAGCAAGTCAGGCAGCATCTGTGGAAAGAAAAACAGTAAATGTTTCAGGTTGAAGATCCTTCATCAAAACGTTCTAATTTCTGATTAAAGTTTCTGACTTAAAACATTGATTGGCCCTGCAGAAACTGCCTGCTCTGCTGAGTTTCCCCATTTTCCTGTGTTTATTACTGGAGAAGCGACTGATGATGCTGGAGCCGTCTTCTTTGCAGCATAGGAGATTGTGGAGAAATTTAATCAAAGTGTTTAAAATAAGGAGGGATATAAAAAGGGTGAACAGAAATTATCTAAAGGGCCTGTCCCACTGTACGAGGTAATTCACGAGTTCTCCCGAGTTTTCCCCTGATTCGAACTCGGAGAATGTCCGTAGAGGGTCCGTAGGATTTCATGGATGTCTCGTAGCGGCTCGTACGAGTAAAAAGTAAAAGAAAATGTCATCACGAGTATTTGCTTACTCGTGGACATTTTTCACAGTGTTGACAAGGATTTCCCGAGTACCTACCGTTACTCGTACGAGCCGCTACGAGTCATCCGAGAACATAGATTATTAAAATGATTTAGAAAGGAATTAAAATAGACTTTCACCCCAAGAGTTCTAGGAGTCTAGAAGTCACTGCTTGAAAGGGTGGTGGGTGCAAAAGTCGTTATTAAATTTAAAAGTAAACCTTGATGAACACTTGAAGAGTTATAATCAACAAGGCTACAGATAGCAGGTGTGGAAGTTACGGTGTTCTAACAAAAGTCCCTTTTTAGCTGGCATGGACGCAATGGACCAAATAGCTTCCTTCATAAATGATCCTACAAACTTCTGCGATTGTATGAATCAGCAACTCTATCCTACACTCAGAATAAATGTGATCTGGGGCAATCTATGACTGACACAAGAAACTGCAAATGCTGGAATTATGAGCAAAGCATAAAGTGCTGGAGGAACTCAGCAGGTCAGGCAGCATCGGCCGAAGGAATGGACAGGTGACGCTTCTTCAGTCTGAACTGACCTGAAACGTCATAAGGTCATAAGTGATAGGAGTAGAATTTGGGCCATTCGGCCCATCAAGTCTACTCCGCCATTCAATCATAGCTGATCTATCTCTCCCTCCTAACCCCATTCTCCTGCCTTCTCCCCATAATCTCTGACACCCGTACTAATAAAAAATCTATCTATATCTGCCTTAAAAATATCCGCTGACTTTGCCTCCACAGCCTTCTGTGGCAAAGAATCCCACAGATTCACCACCCTCTGACTAAATACACTTCTCCTCATCTCCTTCCTAAAGGAATGTCCTTTAATTCTGAGGCTGTGACCTCTAGCCCTAGACTATCCCACTTGTGGAAACATCCTCTCCACATCCACTCTATCCAAGCCATTCACTATTTTGTACGTTTCAGTGAGGTTCCCCCATTTTCCATTCCATGCACAATGGTTATCTGTCCATTCACGACACAGGTGACCAGCTGAATTCATCCAGCACTTTGTGATTTGCTCAATCTATAGTAGGTCTGGACAGTGACTTGTATTCCCCGTTTTCTCGAGCAAGCAGGGATACGCCAGAAATTTAGGGCATGTCAATCTCTCACTGATGGAGCAACCAAGTTGCAGACAGATTGGTGCTAAACTGCGGGGAATAACTGATCATTTTAAACCGACTGCCTGGTATCTTTCCAAGTTAATAACCAGGTGATTCACAGTTGTTTTACAAGAGCTCCAGAAAGCTGCTGAATTTACAAGGCAATAAACAGCTCCCATGTGTCACAAGAAGCAGTGAGCATAAACCATACATTGCTGAATGAGTTTGGCAGCTCAATGTAGTTTGCTATCAGTGTGACAATCAGCACCTTCTTCTCTTATCCAATATATTCAATAGTACTCTTTTATCATGCTCAGATGGCTGCGGCTTATTTACGACCAATGCCAACTAACAGAGGGCAGATAAAGTGCAACATACAGTGGGAGGGGAACCAGTTCTATTGTTTGAAATATTCCACATTATATAACAAATCAATGACAATGAACCACCCAAAAGCAGATGTTTAAGAAGGAACAGCAGATGCTGGAAAATCGAAGGTAGACAAAAATGCTGGAGAAACTCAGCGGGTGAGGCAGCATCTACGGAGCGAAGGAAACCTTCGCTCCATAGATGCTGCCTCACCTGCTGAGTTTCTCCAGCATTTTTCTACCCATAAGCAGATAATCACAAGATAGACAGAAAATGCTGGAGTAACTCAGCAGGACAGGCAGCATCTCTGGAGAGAAGGAATGGGTGAGGTTTCAGGGTGAGACCTTTCTTCAGACTGAGAGTCAGGGGAGAGGGAGTCCAGAGATATGGAAGGATAAGGTGTGAAGACGAAAGATCAAAGCAGATGATGATAAAATAAATGTAGGAATGGTTCATTGTCAGCTGAGGGGAAGGTGACAACGAGGTACACAATCAGTAATATTTAATCAGGAGGTCAGTCGGGGAACTAGGATGGGGGAGGAATGGAGAGAGAGGGAAAGCAAGGGTTGCTTGAAGTTAGATAATCAGTATATACAGGATGAATCAAACTATATTTCATCCCTTGAATATTTCCTGCTTGCAAATTCCAAATTTGCTCGTAGAACAATAAACACAGGCTGTTCACCATTCAAATTTGCTTTGTCAATGAACTATTTTCTGGCAAACCACAGAACCATGTTGAGATTTTAAAATAAAATAACACCTCTGCATATTTCAAGTTCAGCTGCAATCGTGATATTTGTGAAACAAAATCTGGCTTGCCGAATCTTCTGCAATTTTTTGAGGATGTAACAAGTAAAATGGATAAGGAAGAGCCAGTGGATGTTGCATATCTGGACTTTCAGAAAGCCTTTGATAAGGTTCCACACAGGAGATTAATGAGCAAAATTAGAGCACATGGTATTGAGGGTAAGGTATTGACATGGATAGAAAATTGGTTGGCAGACAGGAAACAAAGTGTAGGAATTAACGGGTCCCTTTCAGAATGGCAGTGACTAGTGGGGTGCAGCAAGGCTCAGTGCTGGGACCGCAGCTATTTACAATGTAGGTTAATGATTTAGATGAAGGAATTCAAAGCAACATTAGCAAATTTGCAGATGACACAAAGCTGGGTGGCAGTGTGAACTATGAAGAGGATGCTATGAGGATGCAGGGTGAATTGGATAGGTTGGGTGAATGGGCAGATGCATGGCAGATGCAGTTTAATATGGATAAATGTGAGGTTATCCACTTTGGTAGCAAGAACAAGAAGGCACATTATTATCTGCATGGTGTCAGATTAGGAAAAGGGGAGGTGCAATGAGACCTGGGTGTCCTTGTACATCAGTCACTGAGAGTAAGCATGCAGGTACAGCAGGCAGTGACAAAAGCTAGTGGCATGTTGGCCTTCATAACGAGAAGAGTTGAGTATAGGAGCAGAGGTCCTTCTGCAGTTGTACATGGCCCTGGTGAGACCACATCTGGAATATTGTGTGCAGTTTTGGTCCCCTAATTTGAGGAAGGGCATTCTTGCTATTGAGGGAATGCAGTGTAGGTTCACAAGGTTAATTCCCCGGATGGCGGGACTGTCATATGATGAAAGGATGGAGTGACTGGGCTTGTATACATTGGAATTTAGAAGGATGAGAGGGTATCTTATAGAAACATATAAAATTATTAAGGGATTGGACATGCTAGATGCAGGAAACATGTTCCCAATGTTGGGGGAGTCCAGAACCAGGGGCCACAGTTTAAGAATAAGAGGTAGGCCATTTAGAACTGAGATGAGGAAAAACGTTTTCATCCAGAGAGTGATGAATTTGTGGAATTCTCTGCCACAGAAGGCAGTGGAGGCCAATCCACTGGATGCTTTCAAAGTGAGTTAGATAGATCCCTTATGGCTAGCAGAATCAAGAGATATGGGGAGAAGGCAGGAACGGGGTACGGATTGTGGATGATCAGCCATGATCACATTGAATAGCGGTGCTGGCTTGAAGGGCCGAATGGCCGACTCCTGCACCTATTTTCTATGTGTAGCATTAATGTATGAGGTCCCAGGGTCACGTGGAATCTCATTCCTTCAATCACAGCTGATGTTGGGAGGGTAACTTCACTTTCTCCCTGCTTTAAGTAGGTATGTTACAATACTTACCTTCAGCGGCGCTGCAATTCTGCCACTGGCCGTGTGCGCGATTTTGGCGCGTTTGAAGCGGGGGGCGGGGTTAAAACGCGGTTTTCTCCGACCTGGTCCTAGATTATATTTTGTTGGAGTGCAAGTTTTTGCTGAAGAATCGTTCCGACGGCCGTTCTGTGTGTTTTTTTTTTTTAAATCACCCGACAAGTTAATCGCTGGAGTGATTTTAAAATCAGCTTCTGAAGCCGTCAACGCCGACAACGGTAGGTATGTTACAAAACTTACCTTCAGCGGCGCTGCAGTTCTGCCACTGGCCGTGTGTGCGACTTTGGCGCCTTTGAGAAGGGGGCGGGATTAAAATGCCATTTTCTCCTGCCTGTCAGAGTCGATCTTTGTCAGGATGTTCAGCTGCTGCAGAGAAATAGCTCCAACATCCGTTCTATCAATTTCTTTAAAAACATAGCTGGATAATTTAATTGCTGGAGTAAAATAAAAATCGACTTCTAACGCCGTCAACGCCGACAATGGGACGGATCTCCCATACGGGACAGATAAAGGTAAGCCATTTATTTTACATATAAACGTGCTTCTTAGGATTACTTTAATCCAAATTTTGCGTTGCGAAAAGGTGATTTAGGCCCCACACAAACTGGCAGTGTTTTTCCTGCCGATATGGGGTTTAAATTCACCGCAAACTGCAACGTTCCAAATGATCGCGTTCCACAAAATCCCACTCGCAAGATGATTTAAATGGCCATTAATTTACGGGAATTAAACACTAAATTCCTTCCATTTGGCCTATAAATTCATGACAATGAGATTTTAAAATCATGTTATGTTGTGAATTCTTGGGTGAATGTTATTTGGACACTTAGCCTATTTAAAAATGTTAACCTTTTCTTAAGAAATGGATAGATGTTTAGATCTAGTAATTGAATTTTGTAATTAGCTACAATTAGGTAACTAACTAATTATATGCTTTAATTTCAGGTCATCCAAGTAAGATTGTTTCATATTTGTTTCGGAATGCTTCAATCTATAATAACTGAAAATTTCATTCAATTCTCTTGATTTTTAAGAAAGTTATGGGCTTTAGACTGTCCTCGATCACAGCTTTTGAGTTAATGGAAAAGCAATAGGGAACAAGATGCTAATTTCAGAGTATGAAAATGGCCATAACTTTTTTAATACTGAAGATAAGAAAGTGAATTAGGTGTCAAATTAAACTTATTTTTATGCTTTATCTGATGGGACAAATTGCAGACTTGATTTTTTAAATCTCAAAATCTTGTAACATTGCTAACAACGGGGCCAGATATTACGTAGGGGACAGGTAAAAGAAAGTCGTTTATTTTTATGTATGAAAGTGTTTCTTAAGATGCATTTAATTCACATTTTAAGTTGCGAAACGGTGATTTTTTTCCCTGAACGAACCGGCAATGTTTTTGCTGCAAATATAGGGGACTAAATCACCGCAACCGCAACGTTCGAAATGGTCGAGTTCCAGAAAAAAACACTCACAAGCTGATTTAAATGGCCATTAATTTACAGCTATTAAACATTAAATTCCTTCCATTTGGCCTATAAACCCATGACAATGAGATTTAAAAATTATGTTATATTGTGAATTATTGTGTGAATGTTATCTGGACACTTAGGCTATTTAATGTTAATCTATTCTTAAGAAATGGATAGATGTTTAGATCTAGTAATTGAATTTTGTAATTAGCTACAATTAGGTAACTAACTAATTATATGCTTTAATTTCAAGTCATCTAAGTAAGATTGTTTCATATTTGTTTCAGAATGCTTCAATCTATAATAAGTGAAAATTTCTTTCAGTTCTCTTAATTTTTAAGAAAGTTATGGGCTTTTGACTGTCCTCGATCACAGCTTTTGTGTTACGTCAGTGAAAAAGCAATAGGGAACAAGATGCTAATTTCCGAGTATGAAAATGGCCATAACTTTTTTAATACTGAAGATATGAAAGTGAATTAGGTGTCAAATTAAACTTATTTTTTATGCTTTATCTGATGGGATAAATTACAGACTTGATTTTTAAAATCTGAAAATTTTGTAACATTGCTACTTTAAGCAAAAGATGGCTAAGACAGAAAATTTAAAATGGAATAAATATAATCTTTTCCTTCGCCAAAGAGGTTTGCAGCACACTTTTAAGTTCCCTGATGACAGATTCCCCAAAAGAGGGGGACTAGCAGGCAAGCTGCTCCCAGCTTCCTGCCAATATAACTTGGTAACCATCTGCTCTGGAGAGAAATGCACAGATTCTCGCACAGAGAAACAGAGGCTGAGGTAAGGCATAGAAGATGCATCCAACAAGATTCTTGTACTTTAGAGACAAAATAAACCACTCAACTTGAAATAGAAATTGCTTCCTTTACAGAATCCAAAATAGTTTAGTGTCAACTGTCAACTATTGCACGTATGTACTCTGGAATTTTCCACAGTCTGTGAGGCTTCCTCCTTCTCCAGTTTTGACAAGCATCTCAAAAATCTGACCATACTTAACACCTTTATTGATGTAAGATTGTCAACCCAAATCATCAATCCTGCTTCTTCCTTCATGGATGCTGCCCAACCTGCCAGATATTTCCAGCCTTTTCAATTCTTATTTTAGACCTGAACTCCTCCCATTGTTCATCACATATTCTTTTCCTTATGACACAACATATTGTGTTAATGTTTCCATGTTTGTCCAGGTTTTTAAGTAGCATTGCAGGGTGATTGTGGATTTGCACGAGAAGAAATTTGTATATTATCATTTAAAGATTTTGGAACAACGGAGGAAAAGTGCATATTAATAGGTCTGAGGTAAATAAATATGCCTGACATAAACCGGAAAGGCTAACAGTTCATATTACTTACTTTACAGTCAACATTTTCATGCATCCATTCTTGTTTGGCCAGTTCCATTGTAAGTTTATCCAGCGATTCCATCTCTTCACTGATGCTTCTGGCCTGTCCAGTATTTCCAACAAGCTCTTTTATTTCAGATTAGCAGCAACTGCGGCATTCTGCACCTCACAATTCTCTCCTGCCACCCGCTCTAAATGTTTTCATTCATCTATTAACAGGATGGTAGTTAAAGCAAGAGCTTTATAACAAGAGGAATCGAATATAGGAACAAAGAGGTCCTTCTGCAGTTGTGCAGAGCCCTAGTGAGACCACACCTGGAGTATTGTGTGCAGTTTTGGTCCCCTAATTTGAGGAAGGACATTCTTGCTATTGAAGGAGTACAGCGTAGGTTTACAAGGTTAATTCCAGGGATGGCGGGACTGTCATATGCTGAGAGAATGGAGCAGCTGGGTTTGTACACTCTGGAGTTTAGAAGGATGAGAGGGCATCTCATTGAAACATATAAGATTGTTAAGGGCTTGGACACGCTAGAGGCAGGAAACATGTTCCTGATGTTGGGGGAGTCCAGAACCAGGGGTCACAGTTTAAGAAGTAAGCCATTTAGAACGGAGACGAAGAAACACTTTTTCTCACAGAGAGTGGTGAGTCTGTGGAATTCTCTGCCTCAGAGGGCGGTGGAGGCAGGTTCTCTGGATGCTTTCAAGAGAGAGCTAGATAGGGCTCTTAAAAATAGCGGAGTCAGGGGATATGGGGAGAAGGGAGGAACGGGGTACTGATTGGGGATGATCAGCCATGATCACATTGAATGGTGGTGCTGGCTCGAAGGGCCAAATGGCCTACTCCTGCACCTATTGCCTATTGTCTAAAACAATTTACCTGAACAACCTTGATCTCCATCCTCTCACAGATATTCCTCTGTTCTTCCTGCCCTCCCACTCACTGTAATTTTGAACGCAAATTATTTCTCCCTTTTCCAGTGACCTGAAACACTAACTTCATTTTTGTCCCTGCAGATGCTGCCTGACCTGCTGGGTATTTGCAGCATTTTCCATTTTGTTCAACAACTAAATGTTTTGATATCTTCAAAGTTGTATATATTCCAAAAGCAAGATCCTATTTCATATTTCAGCATATGGAATACAGTGCACAAAGTCTGTCATCGATCTGAAGAAGGGTCTCGACCCGAAACGTCACCCCTTCCTTTTCTCCCGAGATCCAGCATTTTGTGTCTATCTTCATTTTAAACCAGCATCTGCAGTTCCTTCCTACACAAAGTTAATTTGGGAAAGCCTTAAGTAATACATTTTTTCATCCTATTAATTAAATATAGTTCTTGCTGTCCTGGGATCTTTCATATTCTGAGCAATTTTCTGACGACCATTATGAATTCACAAGTGGCTCGACTTTTCCAATTAATTCTGCTACCCTTTGGTGTTAGCAAAGACGGGGCTAGTCCAATCCGTTAGTTATTACGGCACTGGGCCTATACTCACTGGAGGTTAGAAGGATGAGGGGACACCTCACAGAAACTTACCGAATAGTGAAAGGCTTGGATAGAATGGATGTGGAGAGGATGTTTCCACTAGTGAGGGAGTCTAGGACTAGAGGTCACAGCCTCAGAATTAAATTATGTTTCTTGAGGAAGGAGATGAGGAAGAATTTCTTTAGTCAGGGGGTAGTGAATCTGTGGAATTTTTTGCCACAGAAAGCTGTGGAGGGCAAGTCAATGGATATTTTTAAAGATAGATAGATTCTTGTTTAGCACGGGTGCAGGGGATATGGGGAGAAGGCAGAAAAAGGGGATTAGGAGTTATAGATCAGCCATGATTGAATGGTGGAGTAGGCTTGGCCTATCACATGACCTTATGACCTGTCCGATCCTAACCCAGGCCGATTAGTCCAAACTCACTGCAGCTCAACTCAGCTCAACAACATTAAAATTCATCTAGCGTAAAAATGTATGAATAACATCACATAATGCAAGAATTATGATATGCTGCATATTTTGTACTCTTATACAGCTTCTAATTCTCAAATGTTACTTCAACCTCCATCTAACTATATCTAATACTGCTTCTGGATGCAGCTCACCTGGTTACTCTGATTTTACACTTTTTTCACACAAAATAAAACAACTGATATAGAGATAAACCTCTCCCTTTATGATCTTACTTCCCCAGGCCAGTTTATTCCATTTAAGTCCATGCATCTTAATTCCATTAGTCCCGTGTCAGTAAGGTTGATAGAAGGACAGTGGTGAGGGGAGGAGCTCTGAGCTCATCAGCTTCTGGTGAAGTTGGTTTTAGTCTATGGACATTGCACTTGAGGCCAGGTGGTAAAATCTCAACCAGGGTACAGGTGATTGTATTCAATTTATACACTTTGAGGAAGAAAAGGACTTTGCTTGCATCTTCTCAAGTTGTGGTCAATGATTAATGATTGGAAAGTAAAAATGATTCCTGCAGGACGTTCTTGCTTTGTGAGCCCAAACCCTATCCATCCATGTGTAGGAAGGAACTGCAGATGCTGGTTTCAACCAAAGATAAACACAAAAAGCTGGAGCAACTCAACAGGACAGGCAGCATCTCTGGAGAGAAGGAATGGGTGACGTTTCGGGTCTGAAGAAGGCTCTCGACCCAAAATGTCACCCATTCCTTCTCTCCAGAGATGCTGCCTGTCCCGCTGAGTTACTCCGGCTGTTTGTGCCTTTCCATCCATCTCAGCTTTCAATATTCTCAGTGATTTAGCACGCACAACCTCGGGGGAAGGCGATTCCAAATGTTCTGGATAATGGAATTCCTCCTCAGCTCCTTAGCCTTTACCCTGAGATTATGTCCCCATGATTTGAGTATAAGAGCAAGGCGATTCTACTGCAGTTGTACAGGATCTTGGTTAGACCACACCTGGAGTATTGCGTACAGTTTTGGTCTCCTAATCTGAGGAAAGACATTCTTGCCACAGAGGGAGTACAGAGAAGGTTCACCAGACTGATTCCTGGGATGGCAGGACTTTCATATGTAGAAAGACTGGATAGACTCGGCTTGTACATGCTAGAATTTAGATGATTGAGGGGGGATCTTATAGAAACTTACAAAATTCTTAAGGGTTTGGACAGGCTAGATGCAGGAAGATTATTCCCGATGCTGGGGAAGTCCAGAGCAAGGGGTCACAATTTAAGGAAGTCTTTTAGGTCCGAGATGAGAAAAACATTTTTTACACAGAGAGTGGTGAATCTGTGGAATTCTCTGCCACAGAAGGTAGTTGAGGCCAGTTCATTGGCTATATTTAAGAGGGAGTTAGATGTGGCCCTTGTGGCTAAATGGATCAGGGGGTATAGAGAGAAGGTAGGTACAGGATACTGAGTTGGATGATCAGCCATGATCATATTGAATGGCAGTGCAGGCTCGAAGGGCCAAATGGCCTACTCCTGCACCTATTTTCTATGTTTCTATGTCCTACCACCCAGAAGAAACAGCCTCAATCAACATCAACCTGATCAATTCCCCTCAGAATCCTCTGGGAACAAATTAGATTACTTTCTGCTCTTTTGAACTCCAGAGAATATTGGCTCATCACAATTCTGTCCCCTGTTTGTGATTCAGTCTAATAAACAGGTGAGATGCCAGGTTAAGGATACCTGTGAAAACTGACTCCCTTTCCAGTAAAGAGTAGAAACAAAGAACTGCAGATGCTGGTTTATACCAACGATAGACACCAAGCGCTGGAGTAATTCAACGGGTCACGCAGCATCTCTGGAGAAAACGGATGGGCGATGTTTTGGGTTGGGACCCTTCTTCAGTTTGAAACATTATCTATCGATTTCTCCAGAGATGTTGCCTGACCTGCTGAGTTATTCCAGCATTTTGTGCCTATCTTTCCTTGCAGCAAAGTGTGTTTCAGATGTGAGCTCACCTGGATCCTTGAACTCAACAGGTGAATGTGGTTCGTTCATCCAGTGTCAATAATGAAAGGCTCCTGCACTACTTGGATTGGATGCACAATGGGACCAGAGGGCACAGCTTCAGAATAAAAGGACATACCTCTAGAATGGAGATGAGGAGGAATTTCTCTAGCCAGAGGGTGGCGAATATTTGGAATTTATTGCCACAGATGGAGATAGAGGCCAAGTCATTGGGTATTTTTAAAACGGAGATTGAAAGGTTCTTGGTTAGCAAGGGCATCAAAGGTTAAGGGGAGACTACAGGAGATTGGCTTTGAGAGGAAAAGACACGTCAGCCATGATCGAATGGCGGAGTAGAGTCAATGGGCCGAATGGCCTAATTCTGCTCCTTTGTGTTATGAACTGTAACCTTGTGGGGTCAAGTCTTGTCAGCCAATAGCAATATGTCTGAAAGTCAGCACAGAGACCACCAGCCAAACACAAAGTGCCAGAAGAACTCAATAGGTCAGGCAGCATCTGGGGTGGGAATGGTCATAACCCCTTTTCATGCAAATTCAGGATCTGTTTTTCCTGTGTCTGTTAGATGGCTTTGACACAATTAGACACGTGTGCTCACAAATTCAGAATCCACAAACAAAAATCCCAAATAAAGAAAACTGTGCCATAGATATCCATAGATAAAAAGAAGTTTATGTCAAATACCGATGTGGCCCAACTCCGGAGCTTCGGAGGCTCCAGCCGCAGGTCCGGTAGACGGTGACATCGGGAGCTCGTGGGTCTCTGGTGGGAGACCGCTTTTCGGAGCTCCCGCAACGGTAACTTCTCCCGCCCGAATTGCGGGGTTGAAAGTGACCTGGAGCGGGGCCTTCCATCGCCCGGCGCGACTTTAACGGCTGCGGGACTTCCTAGCGCCCGCCAGGGGCTCCAACATCAAGACCCAGAGCGCGGCCTTGCATCGCCCGGCGCGGCCTTAATGGCCGCAGGACTTGCCATCGCCTGCCGGGGGCTTTGACTTTGATCTTGACATCGGGAGAAGAATGGAGAGCAGGGGAGAGACAAGACTTTGCCTTCCATCACAGTGAGGAGGAGATTCACTGTGATGGATGTTTGTGTAAATTGTGTTGGTGTGTGTCTTGGTTCTTTTCTTGTTGTATGACTGCAGAAACCAAATTTCGTTTGAACTTCATTTGAGGTTCAAATGACAATAAACGGTATTGTATTGTATTGTAAATGAGATATTGATCCAGATTTTTTATGGTTAGGGTTTCTCATTGTAATATTTATTTCTAATCCTGCCCTCAACTCCCTGCATCCACCCAACAGATTCAATTGGAATTGTGTGGCTGATGAACAGCTATGAGACAAATTAGTGCAGTTGGATGATTCACCTCTCCATGAAGTGACTAACTTGGGGATTTTCTTTCAGATGGTGCACAGTTGTGGTTCCATTTTCTCTGGGACCAATTCACTGAAGGTGATTACAGCAGCTCCTGTGGGAAGCGCACTTTTACTTATCCAGTGTATGACATATACATACACAGAGGGAGGTGTGCATGTTAAGTGACATTGAGAACACTTTTTTTTAGCTGCTTGTGTAATTTTTTTCAGATATGGGACGCAAGAAAGATCAGAGCCACTCACACTGAATTGTGAGTTGAGGAGTTAGCTGAAGGTGACTGACCTTACATGACCTTCTGCTGCTGTGTCTGGGGGGTCTGACTGTTTATTGGGCAGCTGTCCTTGAACCATGGAGACACAAGAGACTGCAGATACTGGAATCTAGAGTAATGATAAATAACTGTGTGTCAGGCAGCATCTGTGGAGGGAAATGGACAGAAGATGTTTTAGACCAGGATCCTTCTGCAGGCTGATGGAATACTGGCAAGATAACTGGGGGAAAGGGCTAGGGAAGGAACTTGCAAGAGTGGGGCAAGAACGTTTTAAGAAGCATAGTTACTAGAGCTATCTCACAGTGCTAGAGACCCGGGTTCAATCCTGACTTTGGGTGACGTCTGTGTGGAGTTTGCAAATTCTCCTTGTGATCTCGTGGGTTTCCCCTGGGTGCTCCGGTTTCCTCCAACATGCCAAAGATGTGCGAGTCGAGAGGTTAATTGGCCACTGCAAATTGCCCCTAGTGTATGGATGAATGGTAGAACCTGTGGGGAGTTAATGACAATATGGTGAGAATAAAGTCATATTCGATGGTTCAATGGTCTCTTTATTGTCACATGCACCAGGTGCAGTGAAATACATTTTTTTGCATAAAACTCAGAGAGACTATCCCTATACATATTGGTGTAAGATTAATGTTAATGGTCAGTATGAACTTGTTGGGCCGAAGGATCTCTTTCCATGCTATATCTCTCTAGTTATCTCTGTGTTCTTGCTTGTTCACTGTTAGCCCTCTATGCTTCACTGCCAATGTCTTTAGGGTCTTTGAATATGTCCTGCAGCCTCTCACTTCCAGCTGGATCATTCCTTGGCTTTCTCTGTCAGCCCAGCGATTGCAGAAACATACACGGACAGGAAGCCTATTCTGCCGTCTATGATGCCTGGGGCCTAAAGGCACAGAAGCGTTTTCCTGCCAAGAAGTCTCACACAAAACCAGGCTTAGTCCTACCTTGCACATCCTTGTCAGAAATGAAGAATTTTCGGTCCTTGGTGATGAGAAAAATCAAAGTGGAAAAGTCCCTGAAACTTGAATTTAAAATTAGTGAGTATAGGTTTATGGGGAATAAATCACTTAAGGCTATGTTATAATGAAACTCTCCAAAGGGAAGCAATCAGACACAATGTCTTTCAAGAAACAGACCTGATACACAAGCTAACAGGACAGGTCTGACATTTCAGATTCTTTGTTCAATCTCACTTCATAACATTATCTAATCTTTTGATGATAAGAAAAGATGCTGGATGTTCAAAATTGATCCACACAGTGGAAACAGCTGAGATTCCTATCTTTTGCTATGGTTTTAATGTTTTCAATGCCGAATAAAGTCACTGAGTGTGCAGTAGAGGAAAATACATCCAGTAAGCTGCCTAATGTCCTAAATGTCAGCCTGGGACTCAGACAAATTAAGGCTTTCTTTGCCTGGAAGTGGTTTCCTGATAAATGAACATTTCACAGTGCTTCACCATCCACTGTTTCAAAAGGATTCTGACCGAGACTGATCTCTTTCATCTTCCTATCGATACGATATCAATCGCTTTGAAAAAATGCTTTGTGTTTGACATCACATGTGGTCAACACCTGCTTAGTTCGTGTAACACAATTAATCAGAGTAGCCTTTACTTTTCACACAGGGTTAGCTGCTGGTGGCTTGTTTGTTTACAATGTGTTGTTCTGCCACATTCCCCGTCTGAAACTCCCGATGAAGCCTCTACCACATGATTCATCCCTTTTCTTAAAGCAGCATTAAATCTGACATCTCTTCTCATAGGCACCCTGCCATGTCAGAATCTTTCATTCACCTGACCACACATTATCTCCAGGCTTGTTCCATTGCAAAAGCTTCATCGCCGTAATGCAAGCATGGGCAAGAAAACAATATGTCACTATTGAAGAATACCTCAGATATTTCTTTAACATCTGATCAACTTGGGACTTTTATTAAAGGAATGAGAGTAAAGAGACTAAAAATATGGCTGAACTAACTCAGTGTATTGAGCTAACATTTGACAGGAAAGCAAGCTTAAATTGGTCAGCACTGCGGCGGCCTCATAGAGCTACTCCATCACAGTGCTCAAGACTCGGGTTCAATCCTGACCTCGCATGCTATCTGCGTGGACTTTGTCCGTTCTCCCTGACCATATGGGATTTCTCTTTAAGCTCAATTTTTCTCCCACATGTCAAGGCGTTGCAGGTAGGTTGGTAATTTGTCCACTGTGAATGTGTGAATGAGTGGTAGACTTTGGTCATAAGTGATAGGAGCAGAATTAGGCCATTCGGCCCATCAAGTCCACTCCACCATTCAATCATGGCTGATCTATCTCTCTCTCCTGACCCCATTCTCCTGCCTTCTCCCCATAACCTCTGACACTTTGGAGGGAGTTTGAGAACCTGGGGAGAATTTTAAAATATAGATTCATCTCAGATTAGTATGACGAGGATGGTCTGAAAGGCCCGTTTCCATGCTACATCTCACTATGACCCCAACCCCAAAATGAGAGTCAAAATGGTTAAAGTTGAGTTGAACTATTATTGTTAAATGGATCGTGCTTCACTGTGCGTTGAAGTTGTGGAACAATATCTGATTATTTTTTATGGCTTCACCATTCAATGAAGCCAGTTTGATGTATGGACCAACATAATTTAACAACCCCACTCCCGTGTGGGTCCATATTCCTTGGTATTCTTGCCTACAATAAAAACATCCATCCCAACTTTAAATATTCTAATTGGTCCACTGTCACCACTACATGCGTATGTCAGAATTACAGAATTCTGTATGAAAATATATTTTCTTGATTCCCCTCCTGATGGGTTGATCCCTCCCTTTCTCTTGACTTCTTCCAGGAGGATCTACATGCTTTTCCCATTACGACCCCTTCCACAGAGTCATTGAATGATATACTTTCAGCTTAGCTCTGGAAATTCTCCCCAAACCTACCCATCAACTTGTATCCCCAGCCTCCTCTCCATCACTGCACCAACCTCTCCTCCTTTAAACCACCCATTGAAGACAGCTCTTTGAGTCAGCTTTGCTTGCCCATTGTTGTATCCTTGTGGTCTTCACGATCAAACTTTGCTTGATAACATCTCAGTGACCAGGGCCTCAACGTGCTGGAGTTTAGAAGGTTGAGGGGGGACCTCATTGAAACTTATAGAATAATGAAAGACCTAGATGGAGTGGATGTGGAAAGGATGTTTCCACTGGTGGGAGAGTCTAGGAACAGAGGTCACAGCCTCAAAATTAAAGAGCTCTCTTTTAAAAAGGAGTGAGGAGGAACTTCTTTAGTCAGAGGGTAGTTAATCTGTGGAACTCTGCCCCAGAGGGCTGTGGAGGCAGTGGATACTTTTAAGGGAGATAGGCACATCCTTGATTAGAATGGGTGTCAAGGGTTATGGGAAGAAGGCAAGAAAATAGGATTAGGAGGCAGAGATCAGCCATGATTGAATGGTGGAGTAGACTCGGTGGGCCGAATGGCCTAATTCTACTCCTATAACTTGTGAACTTGTGAAGGCCTTCATGATTATTTCCATGATATTAAAGACATCAGATAAACATAAAGTGATACTAAATGACCTAGCTGTAACATTTTATTCTTGATTGGCACTATATCTGTCCCTTGAGATTCTTGCAAGAATTTTGGTGCGGTGTGCACACAAGGCTGGTTGCAGGGAGAAGACCACTCTCGGTCAAGCGGTTACACTAGACAAATTCAACATTCAGGAGAACACTATGTAACAAAAAGATGAGGTGGGGTGGAATCATCGAGTCATACAACATGGAAACGGACCCTCAGCTCCTCCCATCACCCTTGGACTCTTCTGGACATTGAGGGGTGAGGCTGGGCCGATGAAAGGTTGTTGGTGGGAAAGGAAATCAAATGACTGCAGATCTAGAAACCTGAAATAAAAACTGAAATTCAGGAAGTACTCGGCAGGTGAGATATCTGGAGAGGAACTTTTAAGGTTGAAGTTCCTTCATTAGAATCTGAATCCTTCATCTTCAACCTGCAATGTTAAATCTCTCTTTCCACAGATGCTGAAGCTGCCAGCATTTTTCATTGATGAGAAAGGATTTAGGTGGTGGCATTCACAATTCAATTATTAGGAGAAATGCCAAAGGGATAAATCTTGTCAATTGAGATAAGGACAGTGTTACAAAGACGGAGGTTATTTGGCACATGAGCAGTGTGAGCACTGCTTTCCGATTAGGTGTTGCAAAAGCAGAGGGAGGCATCCGTGGAAGTGGTGAAGGTTCTCACAAGGAAAAGGGGAATCCAAAATACATGTTGAAGAGAATGTTGAAAGAATAAGCTAATTTCAGAGACCAAGAGCGCAATAGTGAAGACAGCCTCAAGGAGTTAACAAAGGGCAGGTTTAAAAATACAAAGGAAAACAGAAAGACAAAGAGCGAGCACAAAAAAATAACCCTCCCCCCCCCCCCCCCTCTCCCCCCCCTCCAATACACAATGATGTACAAGAGTATTTAACTGTGGGAACTAAAATGACCGAGAAAGATACAATGCACAGAGGCATAAGAGATTGGCAGAGTTTATTATTAACAAAACGTTGTAACTGTTTTCACATTAGGGAAACATGTTTTTTTTTCTTCGGGAGAATTAAGCGTAAATTGCAAAGCATGGATTAATCAACTAGTCAGCATGGCCTTGTTAAGGGAAGATTGTGTTTCATCAATGTGTAGGAAGGAACTGCAGATGCTGGTTTAAACCGAAGATAGACACAAAATGCTGGAGTAACTCAGGCAGCATCTCTGCATAGAAGGGTCTCGACCCGAAACGTCACCCATTCCTTCTATCCAGAGATGCTGCCTGTCCCGCTGAATTACTCCGGAATTTTGTGTCTATCTTCGGTGTGAACCAGGATCTGCAGTTCCTTCCTACACTTGAAATATGTAAAACTGTGGCTAGTTCACAGCTGGATATACTGGATATGTCCCGTCACTATGCAGCAAGGAATTTGTGTTGTGTTTGAATTCTTGCTATTGAGGGAGTGCAGCGTAGGTTTACAAGGTTAATTCCCGGGATGGCGGGACTGTCATATGCTGAGAGAATGGAGCAGCTGGGCTTGTACACTCTGGAGTTTAGAAGGATGAGAGGGTATCTTATTGATACATACAAGATTATTAAGGGTTTGGACACGCTAGTGGCAGGAAACATGTTCCCGATGTTGGGGGAGTCCAGAACCAGGGGCCACAGTTTAAGAATAAGGAGTAAGCCATTTAGAACGGAGACGAGGAAACACTTTTTCTCACAGAGAGTTGTGAGTCTGTGGAATTCTCTGCCTCAGAGGGTGGTGGAGGCGGGTTCTCTGGATGCTTTCAAGAGAGAGCTGGATAGGGCTCTAAAAAATAGCGGAGTCAGGGGATATGGGGAGAAGGCAGGTACGGGGTACTGATTGGGGATGATCAGCCATGATCACATTGAATGGCGGTGCTGGCTCGAAGGGCCAAATGGCCTACTCCTGCACCTATTGTCTATCAACTCAGCTAAAGAGTTTGAGGGGATAAGAATGGGAAAAGTGGAGTCAGTGAGAGTGCCTTGATTGATGAATTGTGCCCATGAATCCAGGAGAATTTTAGCAGGAATTTTGACAGAATCCCTCATTGACCATGTAGGTTTCTGTTCCTGAACTGTCCATCAATTTTTCCACACATCGGAAACAATTGCAATGAGGGTCAATTAGCGTGAACATTTATTGTCTTCCTGTATAGTCACACTGGCACAGAATCAGAATGTCCCATGTTCAATGGTTTGATTTGATAGCCTTAAAGTATCAATGGATGATATATATATAAAAAGCCAGAGTAACTCAGCGGGTCAGAGAAAAGGAATAGGTGATGTTTCGGGTCGAGATCCTTCTTCAGGTTACCTATTCCTTTTCCCCAGAGATGCTGTCTGACTCGCTGAGTTACTCCATCCTTTTGTGTCTATCAATGGTTTAATCTGCAATTCCTTCCTACACAAGTACCAATCGATGTTGCATTGTTTGATACAGATTTTTATACGTCAATAGAACACTATCTTGTCAGTTTCCAAACCAAATCTCTAAGTGGCCTCCCACTGTGAACTGATAAGTGTGTTCTCCAAGGAGGTTTCATTTTTGGCTTGAAGACTGACTATCTTTTGAATTATGCAGCTGCCACAGCCATTCCATAACTCCTAAAGATATAAGTAAAGATGTAGGATGTGACTTATTTTCCAACTTTGAAAAATTCCTTAACCATCTGTGGGAGAATTTGTGTCCAGTCAGATTCCCATATGTCAAGTCTTCCATACTCTAAGGAAACTCTGTACTAGCCCAGATGTACTCCAGGAGATTTGCCCAAATGACATGTAGCTCTTAAATGTGGCTGTATTGTGAAATGGTTAGATTCCTACCAGCTCTAAGGGCTTCCTCATGGCTGTCCCTAACATAACCCTCTTTACAGATGTAATCCTAATGAAGGAACCCTTATTTGTTGAAACTTTGAAGCAGTTCAGCAAAGGTACAAAGTGCAAGGAGAGACTGAGAAGTTGATACATTTGATGAGGGAATTCCAACCTGTGCCAGGTGAACCAAATGGTCCAATCACCAATGTTGTGCAGAGGTGTCGACTAGTTAATGAACACACTCAACGTGTTATAAATCTATACAATGATTAGTTTAGTTTGGTTTATTGTCACGTGTATCGAGGTACAGTGAAAAGGTTCTATCGCATGCTATCCAGTCAGTGGAAAGACAATACATGATGGCAATCAATCCATTTACAGTGTGTAGACACATGATAAGGGGATACCGTTTAGTGCAAGGTAAAGCCAGCAAAGTCCGATCAAGAATAGTCCGAGGGTTACCAATGAGGTCGATAATAGTTCAGGACTGCTCTCTGGCTGTGGTAGGATGATTCAGTTGTCTGGGAAGACACAGACACAGTCCCTGAATGTGGAGGTGTGAAGCTACACCTGATCTTTACATGTCACCTCACCAGTCTTCACATTCACTAGAGCATTCTTTGCAGCTTCCATTTTAGTTTTAGAGATACAGCGTGGAAACAGGCCCTTCGGCCCACCGAGTCCGCACCAACCAGCGATCCCCGCACACTAACACTATCCTACACACACTAGGTACAATTTACATTTATACCAAGCCAATTAACCTACAAACTTGTACGTCTTTGGAGTGTGGGAGGAAACCGAAGATCTCGGAGAAAACCCACGCAGGTCACGGGGAGAATGTACAAACTCCGTACAGACAGCGCCCGTAGCTGGGATCGAACCCGCGTCTCTGACGCTGTAAGACAGCAACTTTACCGCTGCTCCACCGCGCCGCCCGTCATGATCAATGAGATTCCACACCAGCCACGTTTTCCCTCCTCTCCCCTTTCAATATTGCAATGGGCTCGCTCCCTTCATGACGTAGGAGCTGAGCAGTCCATGTAGGAGAAGCAATGACTACTGTGCCTTTCTTCCAATGAACACAAACACACATCAGCTGACCACTTTGAGTAAGAGTCATACGGAATGGAAACAAGCCAATTCATCCATGATGTCCATCCAACCTAATTCCTTCTGCCTTCATTTGGCCAACATTCCTCTAGATGTTTTCCATCCATGTACCTGACCAAATGTTTTTTAAACATTGTAATTGTTACCCACCTTTACAGCTTCCTCGTGCCACATACTGTATGAAATAGTTGCCCCCCCCAACTCCCAGTTATATTTTCCCTTCACACCTTAAACCTATGACCTCCTGTTTTAGATTCCCCTACCCTATGAAAAAACACCGTCACAATCTACCATGTCCATGCCCCTCCTGTTCGTATATGCCCTATAAAGTCATCCCTCAACCTCCTACGATCTAGGTTAAAAAAAAAAGTTCCAGCCTATCCCGCTTCTCCTTATAACTCAAGTCGTCCAGCTGCAGTGACATTGGTGCGAAGCTTTTCTGTATCGTGTCCACCTTCGTACAGATGGACTTCCTTAACGGAGCACCTGTATTTAGACTGCAGATCAATTCTGTGCTCCCTGTTGTCTGCCACTTTAATTCTCCATCCCAGTTCTACTCTGACCTTTCACTGTCGCATCAGTGTCCAAAGTAAACTTGGGAAACAGCAGATATACCTAAACAGCTGGAGTAACTCAGCGACACAGACGGCATCTCTGGAGACAATGGATCAGTGGCGTTTCGGGTCGTGACCCTTCTTCAGACTGAAGAACTTCCTCAGAAATGGCACCATATCCTCCATCTGGGCATATTGTGGCCTTTCAAACTCAGTAGTGGTTTCAGCAGCTTTAGGTAGACCATTTCCTCTGTTTCTTTCACGAATGTCCATTTCTGCTGCTGCTCCTCCTTAAAGCCCTGTCCCAGGAGACTGTCAGCGACAGTCACAGTCGTAGCGGGATGCTGAAATGGACTCACCCTACGACAATGTCCACGACAAGCTATCACCTAGTCGGTGTCAAGCTACAACAAGCTACGTCAACCGCCGACACAATTCCTTGCGACTTGTGACGTCCACCTACGACCACACCTACGACAACCTTCGCCCACACAGACGACAACCGAAGTCAACTTATCTCCACCCGCAACAAGCCGCGACAAGCTGAAGACTTTCGAAATCCAGCGGCGACAAGAAAAAAGTTACGACACTCGAGGAGACAACTCACGACAATACAGGCGTCACCCCGCGACCATATGGCGACAGCCTATTTTCCGGCTGTTGCCGAACAAAATCGCCTAAGTGGGACAGGCCCTTCATGCAACACTGGCTGTTTTTCTTTCTTCACCAGCATGGACCAATCTTCTGGGCATTCCCTACAGCTCCGCAATTCACAGCTTTTAGATTTCTTTGTTTCCATTTTATCTTCCTAACTGCCCTCAGCTAACAATCTTTAAACTTCTTTGTATCTAACCTCAATTTACAATATACGTCAATGATTTAGATGAAAGAATTCAAAGTAAGATTAGCAAATTTGAAGATGACACAAAGCTGGGTGGCAGTGTGAACTGTGAGGATGCTATGAGAATGCAGGGTGACTTGGACTGGTTGGGTGAGTGGGCAGATGCAGTTTAATGTAGATAAATGTGAGGTTATCCACTTTGGTAGCAAAAGGCAGATTATTATCTAAAGGGGAAGTACAACGGGATCTGGGGGGGTCCTTGTTCATCAGTCAATGAAAGTAAGCACGCAGGTACAGTAGGCCACCTCAGGCAATTGAGGAAATTCAGAGTGTCTCCGAGAATCCTCCAGTGCTTCTACGCAGCCGCGGTGGAAAGCATCTTGTCCGGGAATATTACCATCTGGTTTGGGAATTGCTCTGCCAAGGACAAGAAGGCTCTGCAGAGTAGTGCGTTCGGCCGAACGCACTATGGGAACTTCACTTGCCCCCCTGCAGGAACTATACATCAGGAGGTGCAACTCCAGAGCCAACAATATCATGAGAGACCCCTTCCACCCCTGCAACGGACTGTTCCAGCTGCTACGGTCAGGCAAACGCCTCCGTTGCCATGCGGTGAAAACGGAGAGGTTGAGAAGGAGTTTTTTCCCAGAGGCCATTCGGACTGTAAACGCCTATCTCACCAGGGACTAACTCTACTGAACGTTTTTCCTTCCATTATTTATTATGTAAAAGAATATGTGTGTTAAGATTGTGTTTATAGTTTGTTTGGTTGTTTGTCTTTTGCACAAAAGTCCGCGAGCATTGCCACTTTCATTTCACTGCACATCTCGTATGTGTATGTGACAAATAAACTTGACTTGACTTGACTAGGCAGTGAAGAAAGCGAATGGCATGTTGGCCTTTGTAACAAGAGGAATCGAATATAGGAGTAAAGAGGTCCTTCTGCAGTTGTACAGGATACTAGTGAGACCACACCTGGAGTATTGTGAGCAGTTTTGGTCCCCTAATTTGAGGAAGGACATTCTTGCTATTGAGGGAGTGCAGCGTAGGTTCACAAGGTTAATTCCCGGGATGGTGAGAGAATGGAGCGGCTGGGCTTATATACTCTGGAATTTAGAAGGATGAGAGGGTATCTTATTGAAACATATAAGATTATTAAGGGTTTGGACATGCAGGAAACATGTTCCCGATGTTGGGGGAGACCAGAACCAGGGACCACAGTTTAAGAATAAGGGATAAGCCATTTAGACCGGAGACGAGGAAACACTTTTTCACACAGAGAGTTGTGAGTCTGTGGAATTCTCTGCCTCAGAGGCGGTGGAGGCCGGTTCTCTGGATACTTTCAAGAGAGAGTTAGATAGGGCTCCTAAAAATAGCAGAATCAGGGGATATGGGGAGAAGGCAGGAACGGGGTACTGATTGGGGATGATCAGCCAATGGAGGTGCTGGCTCGAAGGGCCGAATGGCCTACTCCTGCACCTACTGTCTATTATCTCACTAATCTAACAACTAAATTACTTCATCAAGATGTTATCTGCATGTCAACCCTGACCTCACCATTTCTGACCTGTTCCCTTTGCCCTATCCATCCTCACCACCAACAACTATCTCTGCAATGTCACTTAACTCGTTCACACTCTTTTTCAGTTTTTCCAAAGAGGCATCTGCTCTGTTTCACTTTCATTGTGTGTTGCCTGATTTGCTAAGTGTTTTCCGCATTTTTCTGCTGTATTTCAGACTTCTAACATCTGTAGTTTTATTTATTTAATTTACTGATTGAATGGAATTTTTTTGAATTATCGGTTCAGCTCCCTTTTAGTTTAGTTTAATTTAGAGATACAGCGCGGAAACAGGCCCTTCGGCCCACCGTGTACGCGGCGACCAGCGATCCCCACACATTAACACTATCCTACACCCACCAGGGACAATTTTTTTTAACATTTACCAAGCCAATTAACCTACAAACCTGTACGTCTTTGGAGTGTGGGAGGAAACCGAAGATCTCAGAGAAAACCCACGCAGATCACAGGGAGAACATACAAACACCGTACAGACAGTACCCGTAGTCAGGATCGAACCCGGGTCTCCGGCGCTGCATTCGCTGTAAGGCAGCAACTCTTCCTCTGCGCCACCGTGACCGCTTGTCCTGAAACTTACTACGTTGCCGAGAAAAGCTTACTACTAATAATGTGCAGGAAGGAACCGCAGATGCTGGTTTACAACGAAGATCGGCACAAGATGCTGGAGTAACTGAGCGGGACAAGCAGCATTTCTGAAGAGAAGGAACGGGTGACGTTTCGGGTCGAGACCCTTCCTCGGACTGAGGGAGGGTCTCGACCCGAAACACCACCCGTTCTTTCACTTCAGAGATGCTGCCTGTCCCGCTGGGTTACTCCATCATTTAGTGTCTATCTTTAATACTAACAACAATGTTACATGTAGCAAGCAACAGAATATTATTAAAAGTCAAGTTTACTTGCTGTTGGAAGCACAGCTGGTGCGTGGAGGTTCTGCCTCAAGATCCACACATCTACTCAATTACATTACTTTTGCAGCCTCACTGATGTTCTGGACACATTATGCTCAGGCTCAAATATATAAGAAAGGGCAATGTTGTCCCGTTGATAATATCTGCAGACTATGCAGGTAGACGCAGACTGTGAAATTACCTTGGGCTTTATGTAAGTTAAAGATCTGAAGGTTCGATCTTGAATCTATAATTGTTGGATTAAGTTCCGCCTTACGCAGAAAGTATATGCATGGCAGGTTAAGGAGTTGAGTCGAATGGCTTGGGTTTTTCCTTCTGATTTCTAACAAATATGTTCAAAGTCACATCTATGCAATCACAAGAAGTGTGAAAATGGGAAAGGTTGTCTTTGGCTAGCATTTATACACCACAGGAGTGTGTATTATCTGGCTCTATTAGGGATGAATGACAGCCAACAACAATTGATCCACAGATGATTTGTCGCAGAGATCGGAGGGACACATTCATGTCTTCAGTGACTTCCTTCTATCTAGTGACCCTTGCTACATCTCCTGTTTGAAATATTCTCTTTCTCGTTAACTGCAGTGGATAAAATGCCCAGCTGCACTACTGCAATTATTCAACAAGAAAGGGATGAAAGAGAACAAGCCATGCATAGTTACCTGTTGATTCTCCCCATCTTTTGTCGAAAAGCATTAATGGCCCATTTCAATCTCTATGTGTGTAGAAGTGAACCGCTGATGCTGGATTGCACCGAAGATAGACACAAAAATGCTGGAGTAACTCAGTGGGACAGGCAGCACATCTGGATAGAAGGAATGAGTGACCTTTCGAGTCGAGACCCTTCTTCAGACTGGAAGATAGGGGAGAGGGAGACACAGAGAAAACAAAGAGATCCAACCTCTAACTGAGAGAGTTAGATTTAGCTCTTAGGGCTAACAGAATCAAGGGATATGGGGAGAAAGCAGGAACGGGGGGAAAGAGAGAGTTAGGTACAGCTCGTAGGGCTAAAGGAATCAAGGGATATGGGGAAAAAGCAGGAACAGGGTATTGAGTATGGATGATCAGCCATGATCATATTGAATGGCGGTGCTGGCTCGAAGGGCTGAATGGCCTACTATTTTCTATTTTTCTAAATCTGCTGAAATCTGAAGAGAGTCACTGAAGAAAGCTGATGCAAGGTTGAATGCTCACTCAACTCCTGACCCCTTCCATGGTTTAAATGTCTATGGCTGTTACAAAGAATGATACTCCAGCAGGAAACAGGAGCACCCAGTGAAAACCCATGCAGCTATAGAGAGTTGGACAACAGCCAAGGTCATTATTGAACCCGGGGCTGCAAGGGTTCAGTTCTACTGGCTGTGTTGCCATTCTGCATTAGACCCTCCAGTATCCAGCCATTACCATAGAAGAGAACAAATGTAAATCAACAAAGCAGTTTACATTTTTTTGGAATTTTCTATCTTGAAAGTGATGTTTAAAGAAAAATTGTTGCCCACTTAATACCAGTTTTTCCATCTGATTAAAAGAGCAATCTCAGCATCACACACTGTGTATGCAACACTGATTAGCGGACAGGAAGAGGTCTCTGAACGTCTCAATACCTCAGGCATATATGCATGTCAGTTACGCTTTGCTTATACTTTTATTTAAAGGAACATGACATACTTCAGCACAATGATATGGATTTTCTGCATGAGTTTAAGGGGAAGAAACTGCCAATGCCGTTCAACATAAGAAATTATTCATATCATTTGCAGTCATTCCATCAAATTGTGATTGCAGGCAATAGGCTATGGCCCAGACAATAAAGAAAACACTGGTGAATGCAACCATTTCACAAACTTTATACAAAATAAATATTTAACAATACTTGCAGAAAACTGTTCCTTCAAACACACACTCAAACAACTACTGAAAATTGAGCCCCAATGGGTTCATTATAAGCTTACAGAGACAGTGCTATTTAGAGCATTTCCTGTATTCTTCTGAATTTCCCTTCAAATTAGATTTAAAACTGCAATACATTATATAATTAAAAATTATAATTACTTGATATGAATGCATTGATTTTTTAAAAAAGGCAGCAGAAAACAAATATCAAACGTTTCGTTCAGTTTTACATATTCCGCGTGTCACCTGAAGTATATAATCACATTTTCTTACAGCAGTTTTACAACAGATATATCCATATTTTACTATATATACTCAATGTAAAATATGGTCAAATATACAGATTTGGAACATATTACAAAGGTTGTACTACATATAACTGAATTTGCATCAAGTCCCACAAAAGCAAGTGTCAAGTACAGTTCTCTCCCAGTGCTGTGTGAATCTTCTGACTGCTACAATCTGCAACTCAATCCAGCACAATTGTTGGCTTACATAATATACAGCGTTTCTTTAAAATCAGGTGCTTAGGGATAGCAGCATGCGATAAAACATGGCACTTAATCTACTGGCCTCTCCACAACAGGAATTTTGTTTTTGTGTGTGTGTGGGGGGGAGGGGGGGGGGGGGGGGGGGGGGGGGGGGTGGGAGGAAGAAGTCATTTGGCACAAAGCAACAAATGTGATAAATGTCTGGGGGGTAAAATGCGAGAGAAAGAGCCAAATGAACCAGAAAAATAGGAACATGTTTACTATTGTAGAATTGCCAATACCATATATTATAGAAGCAGACCAACCTGTACTGGGTGAGTGACAAATTTGCAACACAGGCCACTTGCAAAATATATTTCTATGTATTTTATATTTTATATAACATACTGCAGCTTTGAATAATAATAAGATTAAAGCTGCCTTTTTGGGAATGGCATTCAGTAGCAAAAACAGGATTTAAAAATTAGAATTCTATCCGCATCAACACCATAAAAACAACGAAACATATTTTCCAAGTACCGTAAAAATGTAGTGTGTTTGACTTCGAACAACTTTTATTTAAAAAAGTAATTTACACCAAAAATGTCAATTAGCTAAATTTTTTGATGCAGATCTGGTTCTGAAGTATAGCTTATGCAGTCTTCATAGAGTCATTCTTTCAAAATGTTAATTTCTGTTTTACATTTATTCGATAAATGACAGTATTACAAAAACGCATCAAGTTAACAAGAATGACATTTACAGGTACCGTACAGCATTTGAAAGCACAAATATTTAAAACCTCTGCAACAATACAACAAAAACTGGTCAGAATAATTTACAAGAGAAAGGGTCTATAAAATAGCAAAGAGCCCACAAATTTTTTTTGCAAACATTTTTTGTGTTTTTTTTTCACTGTTTCACTACACTCTTTCACAACAGTATTCAGCTTATTACAAAACCTCCACAAAATGCTTGCCTTTTCTCTCTCTCTCGCTCTCTCTCTCTCTCTCTTCGGTATTTTGGTTTTCCAGAGCAGTTAATGTAACTCTACGTCCTTTTATTAACACCCTGAGGAATAAGAGGGTTACGCACACATCCAAACACATCACAGCACTTCTAAGAAAAATATACACTTACAAAATATATTACAAATTGGCACACTGAAAAATATACAAGAATTTATAGACGTCAAAGTTCATTTAGAATTCTCTTTTAACTCTACAGATCAATATTTATAAAGCTCATTCTAAAGAAAGGCAAACAATACTAAAATGTTTTAGCATTGTACTGTGATACATCTCAAAACATTTTATTTTTACATTCTGTGAGTTTTCACTTCTCCCTTTCATTTAGGAAATGCATTTATATTAGGGCCGTGAAACACGAGCAGCTCAGTGGTACCTCCGCTTCTCTCATAGGTTCTGTATGTATATTGTATATTCAAATCTCAGAAGGTAGAAGTTTGAAAGGCAATAAGCAGTTAATGGCCAGATCTGTAGGTAGATGTGTTCACTGTAGCAACCCAATGAGTTTCACCCTGGGTCCCGGCATTTGACTGAGGAGGCCAGAGAGAAGAGAAAAAAAACACATTAAAGCCAAAACTGGACAGCAAACATTGGTCCCAAAGTAGCAGCAAAACAGTCACTCCATAATACAGGGTACATTTTTGGGCAGAATGGGTTTAGTTCAGGGTATACAAGGCTAGTCCGACAGACTAGCCTTGCTCAGAGAAGTCAAAGAAGAAATGGCAAATGTAACCAAATATGGTAGTTTCCTTCGCTCCATAGATGCTGCTGCACCCGCTGAGTTTCCCCAGCAATTTTGTGTACCTATGGTAGTTTAATGGTTTGTATAATATTTTATATTGTAATATATTTTCTATATAATAGTTTACATTTGTGGTCTGATCGCTCTGCAGGTCTGTTGATAATCGGAGTACATTTCCCTTGCAGGATCCACATGCAAGCACAGGTGGCACTCCTGCTACCTGATGCTGAGGTCACCTCCATGTGTCTAGAATGCTACTCTTGGAAACTGGTCTAATGCTGTTTCAAGAGCTAAGAAGCAAGACACTTTGGATTATTTCCCAGCAAGACAGAGAGATCTGGTATGGGTGAATATTTGTTTGTAGGGCCTCAATGGCTGATTTTAGTTTAGTTTAGTTGACAGATACAGTGTGGAACCACCAACCAGCGATCCCCACACATTAACGTTATCCTATACACTAGGGACAATTAACTTTTATACCAAGCCAATTAACCTACAACCCTGTACGTCTTTGGAGTGTGGGAGGAAACCGAAGATCTCAGGGAAAACCCAAGCAGGCCAAGGGGAGAACGTACAAACCCGTCCAGATAAGCGCCCATAGTCAGGATCGAACCTGGGTCTCTGGCGCTGTAAGGCAGCAACTCTACCGCTGCGCCACCGTGCCGCCCCAATGATCAAGTAGCTATGGTTTTGGCAACATTTCTATTCTTGCCTCTATATGAAGAAGGGAAATTGTTGTGATGTTGACGCAGGACTGAGCTGATCAAAAACAAATCAGGAGGAACAAATATAAAGGGAAGCCACACATACTGATCTGACAACTTTCATCAGGTCTTCTGACAATTAAAAAAATTCTGCAGTTGAAAAATATTATACAGTAACCTTTCTGAAATCACATTTTCATCTCTTGTACCAATCATCTCTTCCTTATTCGGAATCATGGAAACATATGGAATATATATATAGAAGGCAGCCGTTCAGCCCAATGGTTCTGTGCTGGTTTTAATAGAACTCTCTATACTTCTTACTTTGGTCAGTGTCCATAGGAGGTCAGGGAGCTAGACTCTTCATATCTAACTTGCACCACAATTTCAGGCAAACAGCGTCAGATCCACCAGCCTCTGGGCAAAACATTCTCCTCAATTCCATAATCCTTCATATTCCTTCGATCTATGCTCTAATGGTAGGTCATTGTTTCACTCTCAACAGATACTGCCTGGCCTCCTAAGTGTTTCCTGCATTTGGTGATTTTATTTGATTTTATTTGAGATCTGCATTCTTTTATGACTTTAGGACTAGGCTCTTCCAAGTCACCACATTAATATCTCAGTTAACTTTCTCCCAAGCAAATAACTAATCCTTGGCGATCGCTTCGCCGAGCACCTCCGCTTGGTTCGCAATAACCAACATGATCTCCTGGTGGCTCAGCACTTCAATTCCGCCTCCCATTCCGAATCCGACCTTTCTGTCCTGGGCCTCCTCCATGGCCAAAGTGAGGACCACCATAAATTGGAGGAGCAGCACCTCATATTTTGCTTGGGTATTTTACACCCCAGCGGTATGAACATTGACTTCTCCAATTTCAAGTAGTCCCTGCTTTCTCCTCCACTTCCTAGCTCTCCCTCAGCCCACTGGCTCCTCCTCTTCCTTTCTTCTTCCCGCCCCCCCCCTCACATGTCTGAAGGGTTTCAACCCGAAACATTGCCTATTTCCTTTGCTCCATAGATGCTGCCTCACCCGCTGAGTTTCTCCAACATTTTTGTCTACCTTTGATTTTCCAGCATCTGCAGTTCCTTCTTAAACACTAATCCTCTCCAACCTTGTTTCACAGTATAAATCCTGCATCCTCATAAATCTCTTCCATATTCACTCATTGAATCCTCCCTATTCTTCCATTAAAAGTAAATTAGCCCAAGTGCCATCTTAACCATCTCATCCACAGGCCTGTGACCTTAATGGACCTGCTTTCATCGACAAAAGAGTCCTTTGTTCCATGGCAAGTCACATCTTTTTAATCAGACACCCCAAACATGGAAAAACATTCACTGAATCATGGAAGATAAAGACACAAAATGCTGGAGTAACTGCAATATTGGTGAATGGAAAGAAAAAAATATCAATTCTGTTTACTTAGCAGGTCAGGCAGTATCTGTGGAGAGAGAAAAAAATAATAATTCAGTCAATGACCCTTCATGAAAATCTGAAATGTTGATTTTCTTTCTCCACAGATGCCGTCTGACATGACGACAGTGTACAGCATTTTTGTTTGTGTTTGAGGCTGAATGGAGATTTAATCAAAGAATATAAAATTGCACTGGGTGAACTTGAAAGAGGGCCCCTGGATTTCAGACAAGTGTGAAGGATTAGAAGAGGTAATTTTATAATTTGAAGTATATTTAGCAGGAATATTTCCTGAAAATAGAGGCAGAAACTCTAATCATGTTTCAGAAGCAACTGGTGGAACATTTGAAGCAGCATAACGACAATGCCACAGAGTGAGAACTAGGAAGTGGGATTAGTCTAAAGAACCCTATTGACCATCACAGACACAATGGGTCAAATGGCCATCTTCTGTTCCTTTATTTCCTATGACTGATGTGCTTCCCAATATTTATCTCCCAACCAACATAAAGTAATGCACTGGTCGTATGAGTTGTTGCAGTTAGTGGGATATTGCTGTGCGATGTAGAAATTAGCTGTGATTGATTTTTCCTCGTTTACGAAAGAACACATATCAAAAGTGAATGTTCTACTCCTCATCAAACATGTGAGCATAACTATGACTGATTCTTTAATCCATGACATACTGGGGAAACAATTCATATATAGATGACTTCACTGTCACAGGAATGGCTTTGCATTATGTCGGTTGTAGAAATGAAAACTGGAATCAATTGAAAAAGGTAGAGAAAGCTATGTTCTCAGTAACCACGATCATTATTTCCTCCTCTTCCCAGTTTAGTATTAGCTAAAACATGCCTGCTATACAGATGAAGTAGTTCAATATGGAGCCAGGATTTAAGGTGCATGTTTCATTATTAAGATGCATCTCTGGAAAATGAGGTGATTTATTTTTGTGCATTATGACAAAAGTAATGATAAAAGTTATGACTACAAGATGCAGTAAAACATCTTAGCTTGGTGCTCGTTTACACGCTCATCTTTCTGAGCCATTCAAAAATGATGAGCTCATGAAGACATGCCTGCAAGTACTTTGTAGCAAGAGGCCCTGGAAAGTAGCACAAGCAAGGGTCTGGCATCCCACACATACTCCACAGGAGACGTGCGGGAGTCCTTTGAAAAAACAGCCATAATCAGCTGACTCAGGCAATCCGACTTGGGGCCTCTGCTTTGCCTGAGCACAACAAATGAGCCATTAGAGGAAGCCTACTTTTAAAATATTTAAATATTTTTTAAATTGCTGAGAAAATGCCGATTATTATTCAATCTCTTTAGTTACCTGATTTGACATTGTTAGCACACACTGTTGTAGGATCACCCTCTTGCCTCATTGCGAATTCAGCTGGACATATCTAGCTACGCTTCCAACCCCATAAGGCTCTAGCTAGGGTTAAAGATAATCCTCCCCCTTACAGAGATATATTCTTTTATTAAACAAAATCTACACTGTTTTGTTTCACTTCCTCCTCCGAAAAGCTATTGAACTATCATCGATGGTCTACAAAGCATGATCTAAGTTTCTTGTTTCCTGGTGCCAGGCTTAACTTCAAATTTTGCCACCTCAATCTTTAATTTTAGACTCAAGCAGCACAGAACCAGGCCCTTTGGCCCAAATATGGATCCATTGACGCTCGTGCCATTTGCCTGCATTTGACCTTCATTCTACATTGTTTCTTTCCTATCCACGTACCTGTCCAAATGTATTTTAAATATTGTTTCAACCACTTTGTCTGGCAGCTTGTTCCATACACCCACCATCCTCTGTGAAACCTTTGACCATCAGGTTCTTATTACACTTTCCCCTCTCACCTTAATCTATGTCATTTAAATCCAGCTCTTGATTCCCCAACAAAGGTTGTGTGCATGCACCCTCTCTACGGCCATCGTGGTTTTTTACACCTCCATAAGATCACCCCTCCGCCACCTGAACGCCAAAGAATAAAGTCCCAGCGTGCTCAATCTGTAACTGTCCTTGAGCCCTGACAATTCTCCATAAACCTTTCCTGCATTCGTTCCAGATTAGGCATATTTTCTATACCAGGGTGACAAAAACGTGAAAGAAGTTTCTTGTGTCCAAATTTAGTGACTTAGTCCATCTTTCAGGAAACAGAAATGTAACTCTCCATTAAAACGCCTGCACCTCCAGACTCAGGAACAGCTTCATCCCCAGATCTATCGCTGCTCTGAACCGGCCCTGCTGATTGCCCCCCCCCCCCCTCCCACCCCCATGAACTGTATTCATGCACATCGACCCGGCACAAACATATTTGCACTTTAGACTGTTTTACTGTTCTCTTTTTTAAATTTTTTAAATATTTTTTATAAATCATGTTTCAGTATCTAAATTTTATTAGTTATTTAAGTTACGGAAGATGGAAGCTGCATACCAAATCTCGTTGCACCCATGTGCAATGACAATAAAATATATTATTATTATTATTAATTCATCACAACTGATCCTCAGTAAATACCAGGCAGGCAGTGCATGGAAAATTCTGCAATGTCTGCTCACTGGATTTGCATAACACTAATAGTTGTTTTTTTGTATGTGTACATTTGTTTGTGTGGGTGTGTGAGTACATGTGAATATGTATATTTACACATACACTGAAGAAGGGTCTCAACCTGAAACATCACCCATTCCTTCTCTCCAGAGACGCTGCCTGACCGGCTGAGTTACTCCGGCATTTTGTGTCTACCTTCGATTTAAACCAGCATCTGCAGGTTTTTTCCCACACAAACTTTTTTTGCTTGTTTATCATATTGTTTACAGTGTACTATGTTTATATATTCTGTTGTGCTGCTGCAAGTAAGAATGTCATTGTTCTATTTGGGACAAATGGCAATAAAACACTCTTGACTCTTTTTTTCCAGATTGGTTCTCATGACAGTTTCACCTCTCTCAATTAAACTGCCCAGGCTTGAATCACTTGAGAATAACTAGCTACCTGTTGGGTATGTTGCCTGTCCCGCTGGGTTACTCTAGCTTGTTGTGTCTATTTCGGTGTAACCACCATCTGCAGTTCCTTCCAACACATAGCCAATGGGTAAAACAGTGTTCTGCTGGTCAGTTAATGATAAGATTAAAAATATGATTATGCTGCTCTGTATTTTTTCATTTTAAACTTCAGTGTTAATGACAACTTTCAAAAACTGGTACATTGTAAAACCAATTTACATTAAAATTCAACCATGAAGTATTTGTCTAATGCAACAGAGACAATATTCCGTGGTGAATAATCAATTTGGATGCTTGGTTTGTGATGAACTTTAAAACATTTTCTTGCCCATCCTCAGGATATAATACTCAGCGATGCATATAGGAGTATCATTCCAATTTTCTAACCTGGACTTGAAACAAGATAACCTAGAATTTGAAACTGTATAACTGGACAACGTTTAATGTGCCGACCTTCTTTGCTACAGTAGCACTAGAATAGCAAGGTTGGAATGGGTAGTGAATCTCAAACTGCTTGAGTGCTTGCCGGTTTACAATGGGCACAATCAATCTATCAGGTTTTCATGATTCAATCATCAGTTTTGCTTTAATGCAAATATCGTTCTTAGCGATGATTTAAATTTACAAATGCCAGGAATAACCTCGGAATTATTTGCCAACTCTGAAAATTGGATCTTGAATTGAGTCTGCGGAGATTCCTTCATTCAATTAACTTATAAATTCCCTACAATAATCGATCTACAGGTAGAGTTCCATCTCTTTATCTTTTCTCCCAGGAACCAGATGAAACAGCGGTCTCCAAAGATGAAATGTAATGAATCAGATTGGTGATTAATTAACACCTCACCTCTCTCATATATATCCCCCTGACTTGAATCTCCTGAGATGTGTAAATCATAATTAGCAAACCACAATCCAGCACCCTGGGCATTGTGTAACACAGTGTTGTAGACAATGAACACAGTTAATGATAACGGCCAGAAGATATTTATAATTGTCTTATGTTGAATTTTAAACTTTAGAAGATCATATTTTCTTAAAATTTCAAAGCATCGTCTATCAATTGGAACTAATATCCTTTGCCAGAAAGTTAATTAAAAACATTGAGAGATTTGCATTAGGAATCTTGTAATTTCAAGTTTATTAGATTTCTTCACTGATGTAATATACTCAGATGTGTGTTTCAGTCTTGCAAATATCTTGCTTATAGCAACATTTATTTTTGACTTACTCTCTGTAACTACTCTCTGGAACGTTACATACACATGCACTAAAAGCCCTTAATGGGGCATACAGAGATGGTGGCACGGTGGTGCAGCGGTAGAGTTGCTGCCTTACAGTACCAGAGGCCCGAGTTCGATCTTGACTACGGGTACTGTCTGTCTGGAGTTTGCATGTATTCCCCATGACCACGTGGGCTTTCCCCAGGTGCTCCAGTTTCCTCCCACACTTCCTAGGTTAATTTCACTTCAGTAAAAAAAAATTGTAAATTGTTCCCAGTGTGTAGGATAGTGCTAGTGTACGGGGATTGCTGGTCAGCACGGACTCGGTAGGTGGAAGGGCCTGTTTCCACGCTGTATCTCTGAACTGAAAAGGTGACAACTCAATTTGCCACTCCATAACCAGGAGTGTTGTTTTCGTCCAGTTGAAAGACGCAGCATGGAAACAAGCCTTTTGGTCCACCAAGACCAAGCCCACCATCGATCACCTGTTCACACTAGTTCTATGTTATCCCACTTTCTCATCCACTCTCTGCACATTGGGGGAACTTTTTTTTCGAACACAGTCTGTGACTGGCCAAGCAATGTGCTTCAGATATGATAGAGAGGGGGGTAGGAGAGGTGGAAGAGCAGATCGAAGAGCAGATTGTGTGCAGTTTTGAACCCCTCATTTGAGGAAGGACATTATTGATATTGAGGGAGTGCAGCATAGGTTTACAAGGTTAATTCCCAGGATGGCGGGACTGTTATAGGCTCAGAGAATGGAGCGGCTGGGCTTGTATACTCTGGAGTTTAGAAGGATGAGAGGGCATCTTATTGAAGCATACAAGATTATTAAGGGTTTGGACACGCTAGAGGCAGGAAACATGTTCCTGATGTTGGGGAAGTCCAGAACCAGGGGCCACAGTTTAAGAATAAGGGGTAAGCCATTTAGAACAGAGACGAGGAAATACATTTTCTCACAGAGAGTGGTGAGTCTGTGGAGGCTGGTTCTCGGGATACTTTCAAGAGAGAGCTAGATAGGGCTCTTAAAGATAGTGGAATCAGGGGATATGGGGCGAAGGCAGGAACGGGGTACTAATTGGGGATGATCAGCCATGATCACAATGTATGGTGGTGCTGGCTCGAAGGGCTGAATGGCCTACTCCTGCACCTATTATCTATTGTCTAAAATGTCACAATGCCACTCAGAGGACAGACTGAAGTGTTCGCCACTGAGGCAACATGGGTAAGAAAGGTGCAATCACTTTAATGTGAGAATACTACTGACCTCCCAACAGCGAGCAAAGGCAGTGGAATAGATCAAGGGATGATGCCTAAAGCAACAGTTAAGGTCATAAGGGAATAGGAGTAGAATTAGGCCATTCGGTTCATCAAGTCTACTCCGCCATTCAATCATGGCCGATCTATCTCTCCCTCCTAACCACATTCTCCTGCCTTCTCCCTATAACCTCTGACACCTGTCACAGTGGCTGACTTTATCTTCCCCAATATCGGCTGGGACTTACTTAGTTCATAAAGCTGAGACGGGGAGAATTTGTGAGGTGCATCCATGAGGGTCTCCTTAAACAGTATGGCCAGGTGACCAGTATTTCAGAGGAAGAGTATGTTGGGAACAGTGTAGGAAGGAATTACGGATGCTGTTTTACACCAAAGATAGACACAAAATGCTGGAGTAGGCAAAACGCTGGAGCATTTGTGGCAGCATCTGTGGATAGAAGGAATGGGTGATGTTTTGGGTCGAACCCTTCTTCAGACTGAGAGTCAGGGGAGAGGGAGAAACAGAGATAAGGAAGGGTAAGGTGTGAAAATGAGACATCGAGACAAAAGTTAGCTAGGATTAGGTGATAACAAAGCAAATAGATTGAAAATGTAATCAGATGGACAGTCAGACTGATCAGAGAACTGATAAGGGGGAAGGGATGGATAGAGAGGGAAAGCAAGGGTTACTTGAAGTTAGAGAAGTCCATATTCATGTAGCAGGGGTGTAAGTTGCCCAAGCAAAATATGAGGTGCTGTTCTTCAGATTTGCGCTGGGCCTCACTCTGACAATGGAGGAGGCCCAGGACACAAAGGTCAGTGTGGGAATGTGAGGTGGATTTAAAGTGTTGAGCAACTGTGTGATCAGGTAAGTTTAGGCAGACTTAGCGAAGGTGTGCAGCGAAACGATCGCCAAGCCTGCGCTTGGTCTCGCCGATATACAGGAGTCCACAATTGGACCAGCAGATACAGTAGATGAGGTTGGAGGAGGTACAGGTGAACCTCTGCCTCATTGTAGGTGAGGCATTTCATTTTGTGCCTCATTTCTACTCTGTGCTCTCTCTCCCGACTCTCAGTCTGGAGGGGTCTTGACCCGAAACGTCACCATTCCTTCTCTCCAGTGATGCTGCCTGTCCCGCTGAGTTACTCCAGCATTTTGTGTCTACCTTTCATAGGTTGGAGTTGGCATAAAGCATCATTGAATTGCTTTCTAGGTTCAGAGTAAGATGTGGCCAGTTAAGGAGATGATGTTGAAGGTATTCTCACTCGCCAGAAGAGTAGGTGGAAATAGGGTCAGGGCTTGAGGTTCCCGAGATACATCCACGAGCTGATAGACATGAAGCCAGCCTGCAGCAGAAGTTGCGAAATATTATAAACATGTCACCTCTCTGAGCAGCTATGGCAGAAGAGCAGTACCTATTAGGTACTTTAAAGTTGAAATGAGTGAGTGGGCAGTTGAGCAGACAAAAGGCAGCTAAGGTTTGTCAGTAGGTCCAGTGTAGAAGGGTGATGCTGTTGTCCACAGAGTCCAAGGAATCTGGTTCTTAAATCTGAGGGAAGATCCAGAGCTCATTAAGGAACTGATAACTATGGGCGAAAAATAGACGGTTTAAATTTATTAAAATCAGTGCAATAAGGATCTGGAAGATTCTACAAGGGGGCAGATGATTATTGCGCCACAGCAAAGGAAGAAATTATTCTCAGTGTTTTTTGTTGTCAAAGGTCAACGACATGAAATGTTTTGGTCTGTGCAAGTTCGTTCATTTCTTCTTTTTTTTTATTTGTCTTTTTTTTTAATTAAAAAAAAAATTCCTAATTTCATTTCTTCATTGAGAGCAGATCCTCTGGTGCATTCTCTACACCCCCTCCCCTCTCTCTTGTCTTGCCGCTATATTAAAGATAAGAAATTGTAATGCTGGATTCCTGCACGAGACATTAACCCAGGACACTTACTTGAAAGTGTGTAGACATGTCAAAGGCATAATCAAGCTCATGGTGGCACGGTGGCGCAGCGGTAGAGTTGCTGCCTTTCAGCGCCAGAGACCCGGGTTCAATCCCGACAACGGGTGCTGTCTCAAAGGAGTTTCTATGTTCCCCCCGTGACCACGTGGGTTTTTCTCCGAGATCTTCGGTGTCCTCCCACACTCCAAAGATGTACAGGTTTGTAGGTTAATTAAAGGTACACAAAAAAGCTGGAGAAACTCAGCGGGTGCAGCAGCATCAATGGAGCGAAGGAAATAGGCAACGTTTCGGCCCAAAACCCTTCTTCAGACTGAGTTTAGTACAAATGTAAATTGTCCCTCGTGTGTGTGTGGAATAGTGTTGGTGTATGGCGATTGCTTGTTGGTGCGGACTCAGTGGACCGAAGGGCCTGTTTCCGCGCTGTATCTCTAAACTAAACTCATCGTTGATGGTCCCCTTGGTTAAAGACACTCAATGGTCAGGGTCCGGTGAGTGCAGCCTAGGGATGTCCCAGCCATTTCCACCGGCAGAAGGATTTAAAATCAGACAAGGATTGAAGACCAGGTGAATAAAAATCAGACAATATCCAAGGAAAAACATATCCAATCATGATCTGGAATTCAGTGTGTGGAAACAGAAATGGGGGGAACATTTTAGGAAAGTGCTTGGGGATTATCCCACTAGATGGTTATTGCAGAGAGCAAGAATGGACTTGAATGTCCAAATGGCTACCTCTATGCTCTCACAATTCTAAAATGTATTATAGTTATCTTTGCTGCCTTGTGATTATTTATTACAAAGTACATTCGCTGTACATTCATATCACTGCACTTTATGTGGAAGTGACGAATAAAACTTGGCTTGACTTGACATAGCGTAATGTTCTTCAGTGGGTACATTGCAGTACGACCGAGGGTGCAGCAAATAAGTCAGACATTGAGTTACAATGGCAACTGCACAAGGACACAGTGATGAGATGGAAGAGGGCAATTGGTTCATGGAGCTGCTCACCTCCAGCTCAAAAGCACTTAATCCCGATCAAACATTTTACTCCAACTCATTTCCCCAACTTTCTTCTGCCGGGGAAGATAAAGCAAGGAAAGAGATCAACAAAGTACCCTTAATACAGAATTATGTAAACCAATTTGAAAAGAATAATAAATGATAGGGCAGGGAAAATATTGGGATAATGTTCCTCAATTAAAATGCTGCTTAAGCAAATGTAAATTTGAAGAAGGTTTCAAAGGAAGGCAAGAAAAACGGGGGATGGGGGAGAGAACTCCAAAACAAGTGGCCAAGATCGTAGGGTTGGTTTGTTGGAATAAATTTGCCCAAGGCCACACTGAGTATGAAGAGACTTTTGAAGATGCTCTGGAAGGGCGGGGGAAAGATTACCGAGACAATGACGGTGGGCCCCACTAAGGATGAAATATCTTTCACTTAGTTTAGTCTAGTTTAGAGTTACAGCATGGAAACAGGCTATTCAGCCCATTGGGTTCACACTGATCAATGACAGCATTTTATGTTATTTTCTCATCCACTCCTTAAACACTGGGGTAAATTTGCAGAAGTTAATTCATCTGCAAACTTGCACGTCTTTGAGATGTGGGAGGAAATCAGAGCACCCAGTGGAAACTCATGGGGTCAGGGGGAGAAGGTGAAGCTCCATGCACACAGCACCTGAGGTCAGGATCAGACCCAGATCTCTGGTGCTGAGGCAGCAACTCTACCAGTTGTACTGTTGGGCTACCCTAAACATGCTTCACAATGACTAGCATTTCACATGTTTAAAGACAGATATGTGGCCATCCAACCTTTGTCTGGCGTAATTGTATTTTCTGTTCTTCTCACCATTCAACATAAACAGGCAATTTACTAATAACTATGACCAGTCTTTTCTCTGTTGTTTATCTCCTTTATCATTGTATTCCTCTAAAGCGCAAAATCACCTCATCTTTATATCAGTGGCCTGGATATACACGACTTGAGGGATGAAGGCCAGTGTATTCCAAGTTTATTTAGATTAGTAGTAAATACAAGCGTAGCACAACCTGATTTGATTCGCAATACAATACATTCAAAATATTTTCAGATTAGTGCATTCTCTGAATGACTGAGCTCTTTGAGAACAATGAATCACACCCAGCAAATTCACCAACTCCAAACCGCGTCTCAACATCCTAACTTAGGATAAACACAAAAAACTGGTGTAACTCAGCGGGTGAGACAGTACCTCTGGAGAAAAGGAATAGGTGATGTTTCGGGTCGGGACCATTCTTCCCTGTCCTTTGAGTTTGTAAAACTAATTAGGCTTATACTCACTGGAGTTTTGAAGGATGAGGGGGATTTTTTTGAAACATATAAAATCATAAAAGGACTGGACAAGTTAGATGCAGGAAAAATGTTCCCAATGTTGGGCGAGTCCAGAACCAGGGACCACAGTCTTAGAATAAAGGGGAGGCCATTTAAGACTGAGGTGAGAAAAAATGGCTTCACCCAGAGAGTTGTGAATTTGTGGAATTCGCTGCCACAGAGGGCAGTGGAGGCCAAGTCACTGGATGGATTTAAGAAAGAGTTAAATAGAGCTCTAGGGACTAGTGGAATCAAGGGATATGGGGAGAAGGCAGGCACAGGTTATTGATTGGAGACGATCAGCCATGATCACAATGAATGGTGGTACTGGCTCGAAGGGCCGAATGGCCTCCTCCTGCACCTATTTTCTATGTTTCAATGTAATTACCATCAGAATAATTAAGTGAAGTTTTTCTTTAAAAATAAACATCACAACTTTATTGAAATGTACACTTACCTCAGTGAACTGCAATTGTCCATCGTGACATCATCATACGGTAGGAATATGTCCTTTCAGTACATAGACGGCACTTGCCGCTTCTCCCAGACTTGGTCCAAACATCGGAAATACCCCTTGGTCGAACTTTCGATAAAGCTCAGATTGAACACAAACCAGTTAATTCCATCTAAACTCCCCAGAGTGAGTCAGCGCGTTGCCAAGCAGATGAGGTAAGCATATTTGGCAAAGTGGAACCACTGCTGAACTTGTTAGCCGTCAGTGTTTTGGTAACCATTGAGATGCCATAATCCACAGGGAGCTGCAGGTGCTTCAAGGGACTTGCCATAATATTACTGGAATAATAAGTTCAATTCATCTTTTATTCCCCTCTCTTTTTTAAAAACATATATAAAGAAAAAAAACTAAGATCTAAGTTGTCATGTTCCTACTGTCATAAAATTATCTTTACACTTGTTCATGGTTTGGCACAGATTTTTGCAAGTAGTGCATGTGTTATGGTACATCACTGGTGAAGCATAGTTCTACCACTCTTTAGAGCGCAGAACCTTGAATCTTACTAAAGATACTGAATTCTGCAAGATGCCCAATGATTACATCTCTTGTAATTCCAGCACTTCCATTTTTGTTTGATCACTGACAAGGCCTCTGAGCAATTCTTCTCGTGTGAAACATTATCCTGAAGAACACTAAACTGTTTTTGCCGGAAACAAAAATCTTCTTCAAACATTGGTAAACTCAAAAGGCTCCCTTTTCACTGAGAGCAAACGGCAGCCATTTTTGCTGCAGGAAAACCAAATAATTTATTCCATGGTTCAAAGGGTTTCTTTTTTTTTTTTTGCAGCAGCTGTAGAAAATGTAGTCTACTAAAATGTTGCTAAGGATTATGAAAAAAAACTTGAAGTGAAATAACAGTGTTAGTAGCAACTGTGTTAATTGTACCACAGCCAAGTCAGAACAAAAGTCATTTCATAATTAAGTTTGCCATTCTAGGAGTTCTCATGCAAATCATTCCTTTTGAGAAAGGGGGCAGGGGGTGGGGAAAAACTGCCTCTTGCATGCAATTCGTGCTTAAAACGGGATAAAATAAGAGACAGTGCCTGGGCTTAGAAGGTGCTGGGGTAGTAAAGGGTGCAACACAGCCACTGTACTGGGTATTACCTCAGTTTTTCAAGAGAGGCTGCCACAAATGGGTCCTTGTGCTGCTGTTCTCGCTCTGCTCTCTTTACCTTAATCTTTTCGTCTCCTGACAACTTTAACGTTGCTTTGTGACGGTACATTTTTTTGTGTATGGGGCCATTGCTGGCAGGAATACTTGAGGTGTCAGAGCTTCGTTCAAAACTGCTACTTCTCACGCCAGAGCTGAAATTCAATTCATTGTTAGGACCAGTTGTGGCAGTAGTATGAGGAACTGTGCTCTTTGCAGGGTTTTTATTACTTAAGGCCTTGGCTGTTGCTCTCCGGTTTTTAGCTGGCGAAGAACTACTTGACTTCTTTTTCGTTTCTGATGTGGTTCCACCCAAAATATTCAATGTTTTCCACTTCAGGCTATTTGCCTCAACTGACTGGCAGGTAGCTGAGACAATGTTATGGCTTCCAGGGCTCCATATTGGCTCAATGGAAGCCATCATAAAACGCTGGACTTCAGCCATTCCAGAAGCAATATTGGAAAGTATGTTACTTGGTTCTTCAAATTCCCTCTGATCATCAACCAGCAGGTTATTGCTGTTGCTGGCATTGTGTCCAGTCCAACCTGCACTTGTCTTTTTACTCAGAGGCCAGGTGGAGTTACCCCCTGCTTGTCTTTTACCCCGTACAGCACCAGGTCCACGATGTGGAAAGGACTCATTGAGTAACTGAACACAAGGTGATATGTTGTTTTTACCAACAAGACCATCCAATAACTTGTGGTTGGCAGTAGGCAGCTGCACTTCATCGCTCCTTTTAGAGTTTGCGGCACCAGCTGATTTTTTGGGTGCTTTGCAAGTCCCGGGGTTCTGACGGGAATTATTTCTGTTTTGAGTTTTTTCTGTAGCCTTCGTAGATTTTGCCTTCCTTGGTTTCTTTGTACCTTTTGGAGCTGAGCTTTGGTTTGGACTCGCATGTCTATTGGAGACACTTTTCCTTTTAGCTTTTTGTCCTCTGTTATTATTTAATTTCACTGCTCCTGCTTGCTTTTCAAATGGGTCCTTTTGCGTCAACTCGTTGGTATCTTCATTGTTAAAGGAATGAAACTGAAATTGATGATTATTCAAAATAAATGTCTCAGTAGCCTGATCATGTGGTTGGGGAACTGCACCCCATTCCATTTCAGTTGGCTCTCCAAGCATAGCTTGAGCTTGCTCCTGAAAGTCTTTGGCTTTGCCTAATAGCTTGACCTCTGGCCCCACTATTCCAGGTGAAAGATCAGGTGTAATTGGGGGAGAAATGTCAGACAGTGTCACCTGCCTGAATCGATCTGGAGTGAAGTTGGAGATGTCAAGGAGGTCAGCAGATTCTTTCAGAGGTGCAACTTCATCAATGCTTTGCTGAATTACTAGCTTGGGGCTGCAATGGGCCAGAAAGTCTTCACTCATGTCATCCTCGCCATCATTTTCGCATGACTTCAAACTTAAAGAGCCAAAATTATTGGAGCTTGCTGACAAAGAACCCACTGAATCAAAACTGATGAGCCGAGAGTCGTCTGGAGCTACTGAATCTTGATGGAGCTGAAAATTGCCGTCACCGTCTTCTATTATGCATGATTGATAGCTGGTATTTGACGGCAGTGGCTGGGTGTGGGAATAATGTTTGCTAAGCACAAGCCCATCACTGTGCATATCTATTTGCTGATAAGTATCGGTAATGGTTCCTGACAGGCTAGCAGCGTCTGCTGGCAGTGACACTGCACCATCCAGACTCATCGGCAGAATGGCAGGCGTTCTGAGAGCTGAATACTCTTGCTTTGCATGCCACATCTTCTCAAAGCATGGCGTCCCCTCCTGGTAAAGTGGGGACTGCTGCTGCTCAGATTCAGAGGGAGGGGACATCACGCAGCTGTGCGTCATGTTTGAGGGGTTAAAACGGTCCTGTGGCTTGGAAGCAACCACGGAATGATTGGGGAAGTACGAGAGGCCGTTGTGGCCGATGGAGTCAGATGCCTCCAGCAGCGTCTGCAAATACCCCCCTGGAATCACTTGCATCGTGGCTGGAGCATTGGCAGATGGCAGAGGCTTGTCAGCCGAGCAAGTGGCCGATGAGAAAGAAGAATTCTTAGCAGCAGCCTTTGCATGGCACAACTTCGATGAACGGGTGTTGTCAGGAGCACAATGAATAGCATCAGTCAGAAGACTACTTGAACCATTCTGCCTCCTTACAGCCGAAACCAACTCGCTGCCGTTTGTCATTGCCTCAATGCCATCACTCACTGCCACCCTGTGCTTTTTGCTGGAGCTTCTCAGTTTGGCTTCTGCCTTTAACTTTAGTCTCTTTAGCCGTCCCTTCTCCTTCACTCTATTTTCAAACTTTCCTTGTGGTTTGCCTCGCACCGAAGCAGTCCCTGATGTAACGTTGGTGGAACACAGCCCATTTGCGCAGCTCGGGATTTCAATCGCAAACGTCTGAGAGTCGACAAATGCCATCTCTTCCCTTTCAGCGTGAGTCAACAGCTGAGTTTCAACTGGGTCAAAAGAGCATGCAATCTGCTTGTTGGGGCCCAGCTCGAGCCGGACCCTACGAGCCCTGTGTCTGTTTGCAAATGGTTTACCTTTCCTCTTGGCAGGGTGAGCGAGAAACACATCAGAGACTGAGCTGTTCAAATGCAGCCTCTTCCTCCTTTCAGTACGCACTGCCAACACTCGCTTTGGTTGTCTTTGGAGCCAAAATTCCTTTAAGGGGGCAAGCTTCTTGTATTTACCCAATGCTTCTTCTGTTAGACAAACACTCGTCTCGGTGGCATCAATTTTACTTACTTTCACCCGCATATTCTTTTGCCCTTTGAACCTATTAATGATGATATATTTAATAATGACTGGCGGACCCCTCCGAGCCGATTTCCGACGCTTTCGCGGACACCATTCATCATCGTCTTCTTTCTTAGGACCATCCGCCACCCGTTCCTTCTTCCCCGAAACCTTTTCGTTTTCTATGGAATCCACATCGTATAGGTAGTCATCGCTGTATCGCACTTTCCTCTTGGCACGCAATGCATAGTTTAGTTGACCAGAGCAGTTGCCGTTTTGCCTCGTCAGATACCCAGTGCTGTCCATGCTGCCCTTAAGGGTGTCATAGGAGGAATCTGTCCCAAAGCTGTCATCGCTGTACTCTCCCGAGTCTTCCACTGAATTATTTGTTTCAAAGAAGTGATTTCTCTTCGAAGTTGCATAGAGCTTCACGTCCACAGTGCCGCTGTACTTCTGCAGTCCCACTCTCTCGTCTGCCTGGTCCTCGTCATCCCAAATAGCAATCTCATCCGATTTCATTTGTGATGCATCTAGGTTCATTTTTACCGAGGCTTTGCCTTCCTTTTTTGTGCAGTTTGAAACGACGTTAGGGAAAAAGCTTAGCTGTGCTTCTTCCTGAAGTGCATTTGTCTTTTCTCTGACATTGTCTTGAAAAGATTCGTACCGAATCTTTAGAGAGCAGACGTCACTGCTAAGAGTCGATTCATCATCAAACATGTAATTGTCCACTTCTTCCTCTGCAAAGAGATTGACTGAGAGCTCGTTTTTGGAGCACAGGTCAAGTAGCTCGATTTTGCTTTCACTAATAAAAGACTCAAAATAAGCCCAATCCTGACCGGGATTTGATAGTAAAGCTTCCTCTCCGTTGCATTTGTCCAGCAGTAATCCTTCGTAGTAATGTTTTTGAGTAATATCTTCTGACTCACTGTCAGATTTCTCCACATCTCTTTTGTCTGTAGTCCTAGACTTGTGCACTGTAAAGCTTAGCAGTTGGTCGGAAAGGAGCTGATCACCGTATTTTGCATTTTCTCCTGTACTCATGCACTGAATCCCTATATCGGAGACTGAACAGGTGTCACAGTCCCTGTTCATGTCACCTATCTTCGTGCTTATTCCAGGCTCCGCATCGATGCTTTCTTTCGATTCAATGAAGCAGCCCAGACAGGTTCTGCTCTGTTGCATCAAGCAATCGGCCGACAGCAGCGAAATGCCTTTAGGCTCCGTGTACCTAAATGGAGCTTTGTCAGAATCCTCTGGTACAGACAAATAACCCACACCCTTTGTAACACAAGATGTAAGGGAAATGGCATGTGTGGAGGAATCACTTGAAATATGCTCAGGTACATCAGCGAGTCTCAGAGGAGAGGGTGGGTCCAATGTGATGCCCTCTTTTGAAGTGGGTAACGATAACGCCCTGTGGCCAAGTTCATTTTCTTTTGGTGAAGTGAAAGATGATAAGGTAACGGCAGCATCTGCCGCGCTGTAAGACTTCATGATTTTCCCTGCTCCACATGTTTCTAGATGGGAAGAGAAAAAGCTAAACAGTGTTAACTTGCAACACTGCAGTTCCCTTTTAAGGTTATGCAGCTGAACAATTTAAAAGCATCACTAAGGAGAGATAATAAAAATTACACACAAATGTTTTCAATTTCAGTCAAGAGGAATCATTTTGCCATAAGGGAACTGAGGTAGGCGCCATATGGAATGTATTAATGCTATCAAATTACAATTATCTCAATGGAAACTGAAAGGATATGGCAGAACTTGTTAAAATCTCATTACGATTACAGTTACAGCTTAGCTTTCATCTTGGCTCCAATTCAGCATTATTCCAAAAATTATTCATTCATTTAATTTGTTAATTAATCTTTCATTAAAATCTGACATTGTGGCAAGAACGAAAATGATCAGAGTTTTGAAAGAGTAAAACCTAAGTAACTATGAATGTAAACCGGAAATTTCAACAGGTTACAATCAGCTTGACAATCGCAACGAGGAACTGAAGGTTTGATTGGAATATTAATTTGGGTGACCTTTATCGGTTGACAATTTTTATCCATATGCATTACTGGTTCTAAACGCCAGCTGGACAATCAAAGGCGCAGTCTTCGGAAGAAGCAAGGTTACAGGAGAATAGAAAATCACAGGATAAGCAGGCACTTTGTAGATGTACGCCTTACCCGTAAGTGTTATGATTCCCACTATAAATTGTCCTGCTCAAATCTAGAAAGGAAGCTGAATAAGTGAGCTGGTCACTTACATTGTAAACATCCTGACTGTAATGTTGCTGGTGTCAGGGTGCAGATTAATTATATAAATAACAAATACATAAAAGCATCTTCCAGTGAATTGTGGCCCTAGTCACTCAGTAGACATATGTAAATGGAAAACTTAAGGGGTTGGACAGGTTAGATGCAAGAAGATTGTTCCCGATGTTGGGGAAGTCCAGAACAAGGGGTCACAGTTTAAGGATAAGGGAGAAGTCTTTTAGGACCGAGATGAGAAAATCTCACACAGAGAGTGGTGAATCTGTGGAATTCTCTGCCACAGAAAGTAGTTGAGGCCAGTTCATTGGCTATATTTAAGAGGGAGTTAGACGTGGCCCTTGTGGCTAAAGGGATCAGGGGGTATGAAGAGAAGGCAGGTACAGGATACTGAGTTGGATGATCAGCCATGATCATATTGAATGGCGGTGCAGGCTCGAAGGGCCGAATGGCCTACTCCTGCACCTATTTTCTATGTTTCTATGAATATATTACTGGTGGATATCGCCAAAGCAAAATCTGGTGAATCCAGGCTTAGTCTACGCCTGGTGTCGTCAATGTAATGAAGGCCACATTGGGAGCATAGATAAGTAGATGAGGTTAGAGGGGGTGCATGTGAACCTCAGTCCCACCTGGAAGGGCTGTTGAGGTCCCTGGGTGGATATGAAGGTTGAGGTTCAGGCACAGGTGTTACATTTTCTATGGTTTCAGGGGAAAGTACCTGGGGTGATGGTGGGTAGACACAATGTGCTGGAGTAACTCAACGGATCATCATGGCCTCACCCTCAAAAAATCTATTTGACTTCTCCCAATAAATGTTTCTAAATTTGGGGAGGGGGTGGTTCGGGTGGGAAGGGATGAGTGTTCGAATGAGTTGAGGAAGGAGAGGCATCTAGAGAAAGCAGAAAGGGGTTAGAAAGATGTGAGTGGTGGTGATCACATTGTAGGTGGCAGAAATGGTGGAATTGGCATTCTGAACGCGGAGGTGAAAGGACGGAGAACGTGGGGTGAAAGGCAAGGACCAGGGGAGATCTATGTCTGGGGGCGGAGGAGCGAGAGGACAGAGAAAGTGCTGGAGTAACTCAGTAACTGGAGCATCTTCAGCATGGATCGGTGATGTTTAGAATAAGTCACTTCTTCAGTGACTGTAGTAGGGGTGAGAAAGCTGGAAGAGAGGAGGGGGGAGGGAAGCAAAGCCTGGGGAGTGATAGGTGGATACAGGCGAGGGGGGTTTGATTGGCAGACAAAAAGCTAGAGATGGGAAGACAACAAAAAGCTATGAGATACAGAGAGAGATGGAAATGTGAAGCCATGAGATACAGGTGGAAGGGGAAGGGGGAAGCAGAAATATTTGTTGTGGGTTTCTGAAGAAGGATCACAACCCAAAACGTGGCCTATCCATGTTTTCTAGAGATGCCGCCTGACCCGCTGAGTCATTCCAGCACTTTGTCGTTTTTTTTTATAAACTAGGATCTGCAGTTCCACGCGTACCTGCTTTCAACCATAGTTTTAAACATTGACACTTTTTTTTTTAATATTGAAGTTCACAAAGATTCAAACGTTATTTGGTATCTGAGCTGTGTTACGCTCCAATCCCATTGCCAAGGATACCTTCATTTCGGAATTAAATTAAAGCAGAAAAATGAAAAAGATAAGTCTGTAATCTCGTTGACCTTTCCCATTGCACAAAGCAATGGAAAAGTAAAATAAAATTGGCTTACAATTATTAAATTTATTTTTAATGGCGGTTTTCTTTCCCTTTTTGTCTAAAAGAGAGATACAAGTGTTGTAGTGAGCACATTTTTTTGGAATCAAGTTTCTAAAACATTCTCAAAATAAGTTGCAGTATGGAATTTCTAGATTGTTTCTTTCTTCCGCATTCTATTTTAATGACCAAATCAAATAAGCACTCTTGGGCGCACTATACAGTGTGACATTTTCATTTCCCATAACAGTCTCATTACAGCTCCAAATGAAAGTCAATGCAGTGCCAATTAATGTGAAATAATTCTAAAGATACATGGTGTACCATTCTGACTCATTCCATTCCAAGCTTTATTCTACCGTCCTGGCATTTCACCGATCGTTTCCCCCAAATAAAACTACTATTCAACTAGCAAGATTTGTTCAATTCTTTCCTCCCAGCCTCCCCACATCTTTCATTTCAATACTCTCTGTCAAGAGTGAACAGGGTCTCAAAAAGCTTCATAAGTTTATGTAATAGGAGCAGAATTAGGCCATTCAGCCCATCAAATCTACTCCACCATTCAATCATGGCTGGTCAGGGGTGGAAGATAGCAACCTTCACGTGGTCCGCCCTGTTTCGACGAATGCAATCAACCCAGTGTGCACAATCAAATAAGATCAAATAGAACAAGTTGTCCTACAACTTTAGGCTGTGCACGCCATACGCAAGAAGAAGAAGAAGATGGCTGATCTATCTTTCCCTCCTAATCCCATACTCCTGACTTCTCCCCATAACCCCTGACACTCGTACTAATCAAGAATTTATCTATTTCTGCCTTGAAAATGTTAATTGACGGCCTCCACAGCCTTCTGTGACAATGAAGTTCACAGATTCACCACCCTCTGACTAAAGAAATTCCTCCTCATCTCCTTCCTAAAGGAACGTTATTTAATTTTGAGGCTCTAACCTCCGGTCCTAGACTCCCACAAGTGGAAACATCCTCTCCACATCCACCCTATCCAGGCCTTTCACTATTTTTAGTGAATTTTAATGAGGTCTAAACTCCAGCGAGTAAGGGTTCAGTGCCATCAAACGCTCATCATATGTTAACCCTGGGATAATTCTTGTAAACCTCCTCTGGGCTCTCTCCAGAGCCAGCACATCCATTCTCAGATATAGGACTTAAAACTTTATGAAGCTTGGGAGCATTTCTTTGATACAATCTTCTCCTTAGAAAATCCAGCCAACCAGGCTATCAAAACATTCTGGACACTAGTTGCAAGATACTTTTCATTGTAAACATCAGGAAACCTACAAACAAGTCACGTTATGATTTGTTATCCTGGTGGATTATTATCCTGGTAGGCTCAGCTTTGTAATAGGAGGCAAGAGACACTGTGGGTTAAAATGTGGGGTTCTGGTCTTTCCTGTACGGATAAAATTTAGTTTTACGTTGAATTTTGTTTCTGAATTGAATTCTATAGAAGTCAAGCATGAATTACAACCAATAAGGGATATATACTGAGATCAAATCATACAACAGATAAGTTTCCCGTAACTTAAACAAAGTTGGCTATATAAGGTGATGGGAATCATAGATGGCTTTATTTTAATGCAATTTTTTCACAAGAAATTTGCAAAAGTCCATCACAACAGTAAATGGAAGAGACTTATGTTGAGCGTGTGCAAGGATTTCACTACTTAGACTGTACATCCCACTGCATTCGTCATGGTATTCTAGATGAGAAGAGTATTGGGAATCCAGGTACTTTTCTAATCATTGGACCCTGTAGACAATGTTGTCTATGCCTACAGACTTGACTTATCACATTTTTGCAGCCAGATATCTGCTGCCTAGTCCTCCTTTCCCCAAGCCAAGTTTGGGAGCTCATCGGCTATTGGTCCACTTGGCTCCTGACTGTGCTCGAAGGTGGGAGTTTTGTCGAGTTTGGGGTTGGGGGAGGGGTTGAAGATAGTTGGGTTTTGCATGAAAAGAATCATCAGTTGACATCATTGGGAGGAGGAAAGGGTGTTTGAAACCGTGACGGACTAACATTGAATGTTTTGTGTGGTGGAGTGACATGTCATACTTGGCGTACTGCACATGTTGTTCCATTGTTTAAAAAGGGTTCTAAGAGTAAACCTAGCAATTATAGACCTGTTAGTTTGACTTCAGTGGTGGGTAAATTAATGGAAAAGATACTTAGAGATAATATATATAAGCATCTGGATAAACAGGGTCTGATTAGGAACAGTCAACATGGATTTGTGCCTGGAAGGTCATGTTTGACTAATCTTCTTGAATTTTTTGAAGAGGTTACTAGGGAAATTGACGAGGGTAAAGCAGTGGATGTTGTCTATATGGACTTTAGTAAGGCCTTTGACAAGGTTCCTCATGGAAGGTTGGTTAAGAAGGTTCAGCTGTTGGGTATAAATGCAGGAGTAGCAAGATGGATTCAACAGTGGCTGAATGGGAGAAGCCAGAGGGTAATGGTGGATGGTTGTTTGTCGGGGTGGAGGCAGGTGACTAGTGGGGTGCCTCAGGGATCTGTGTTGGGTCCTTTGTTGTTTGTCATGTACATCAATGATCTGGATGAAGGTGTGGTAAATTGGATTAGTAAGTATGCAGATGATACCAAGATAGGGGGTGTTGTGGATAATGAAGAGGATTTCCAAAGTCTACAGAGTGATTTAGGCCATTTGGAAGAATGGGCTGAAAGATGGCAGATGGAGTTTAATGCTGATAAATGTGAGGTGCTACACCTTGGCAGGACAAATCAAAATAGGACGTACATGGTAAATGGTAGGGAATTGAAGAATACAGTTGAACAGAGGGATCTGGGAATAACCGTGCATAGTTCCTTGAAGGTGGAATCTCATATAGATAGGGTGGTAAAGAAAGCTTTTGGTATGCTAGCCTTTATAAATCAGAGCATTGAGTATAGAAGCTGGGATGTAATGTTAAAATTGTACAAGGCATTGGTGAGACCAAACCTGGAATATGGTGTACAATTTTGGTCGCCCAATTATAGGAAGGATGTCAACAAAATAGAGAGAGTACAGAGGAGATTTACTAGAATGTTGCCTGGGTTTCAACAACTAAGTTACAGAGAAAGGTTGAATAAGTTAGGTCTTTATTCTCTGGAGCGCAGAAGGTTAAGGGGGGACTTGATAGAGGTCTTTAAAATGATGAGAGGGATAGACAGAGTTGATGTGGACAAGCTTTTCCCTTTGAGAATAGGGAAGATTCAAACAAGAGGACATGACTTCAGAATTAAGGGACAGAAGTTTAGGGGTAACATGAGGGGGAACTTCTTTACTCAGAGAGTGGTAGCGGTGTGGAATGAGCTTCCAGTGGAAGTGGTGGAGGCAGGTTCGTTGGTATCATTTAAAAATAAATTGGATAGGCATATGGATGAGAAGGGAATGGAGGGTTATGGTATGAGTGCAGGCAGGTGGGACTAAGGGAAAAAAGTTGTTCGGCACGGACTTGTAGGGCCGAGATGGCCTGTTTCCGTGCTGTAATTGTTATATGGTTATATGGTCATAAGGGTTTGCCCCGCGGAGTAGTCTTCCAGGAGGAGGTAAGTTGTGCCAGGAGACAACCTGGAGATGGTTACCCAACTTTGACCTAATTTGGATAAAAGTGATATTCTGTCAAACATGCCAGAGCTATTCAATCCAATGTCAATGTGCTTCAATCTAGCTGTGAGCACCTCTTGTCTTTCATCAATGGCAAGTGACAAAAGTAGTTGACAAAATTATGCAGAACTCTTCAAGGCCTTTTGATGTATTGATCATTCCCTACTCTTGAGTGGGTTCATTTATAATGTGGTTTTGTTGAAAATAGCAACAGATGTCAACGTTTTGGCACTTCCTTTTTTTTCAAATATGCAACATGAATTGAATACTTGGTGAATTCATTGCCATACCTGCTGTTTCCATGTTCTGTGCTTCGACAAACATGAAATATTGGCTGGGTTTAAATTCTCCCTGTAAAGTTAGCCAATGGATTGAGAGTCCGCATGGTGCACTGTTGTTTTAACCACCCTCACCAACAGTTTTCACAAAGATCCTCCTGAAAGATAAGATGAAAACGCTGTTTGACCAAAGAAAAAGTGAAAAAGAATTACCCATGAACAATCCGGCCTTTTCTCTTTTTCTACTTTCTAGATGTACTCACAAGCAAGACATTGCTGAAAGCAATAAAAGCAAGAAAGGGCTGGAGATATTCTAGAGCAAACAGAGAGGGTTAAACATAGAAACATAGAGAATAGGTGCAGGAGTAGGCCATTTGGCCCTTAGAGCCAGCACCGCCATTCAATATGATCATGGCTGATCATCCAAAATCCGTTCCTGCTTTCTCCCCATATCCCTTGACTTCATTAGCCCTAAGAGCTATATCTAACTCTCTCTTGAATACATCTTAACATTTTAGGTTGATGCACGAACTGAGATATTCAATGCCTGGTGATAGGTTTCCAGAATAAGTTCACACGCAACGAGGTTTGGAATCAGGACATTGGAATAGTCCAAACAGAAAAGTTACAATGATTAGGCAGATATGTAATAATTACAGGGGAATTATATTCAAAAAAGGTAATTTTAATGAATATATATGCCCCTAATTTTGATAATCCATTATTTTTTAAGAAAATATTTAATAATATTCCTATATCCACTCAACACAATTTAATAATTGGAGGTGATTTAAATTGTACTTTAGATAATTATCTAGATAGATCATCCGCAAAAAGGAAAGCTGCCTCGAAATCAAGTAAATTCATAAATGCTTTTATCAATACATCTAATATTAAAGACATCTGGAGGTTAGATAATCCATCCGGACGAGAATATTCTTTTTTCTCGCCCGTACATGGAACCTATTCGAGGATAGATTATTTTTTAATAGATTCTAAATTACTTCCTTTTACGTATGATGCAAAATATCATAATATTATCATCTCGGATCATGCGCCATTAACATTTAAGATAAAATTAAAAGATATATCTAATAAAACTACTACCTGGAGATTTAACCCTCAGATATTAAAGGACAATGACTGTTGTAAATATGTGATGGATCAGATTAAATTATTTTTTGAAACTAATGATAATCCTGAAACTTCTCCATCACTATTTTGGGACACATTTAAGGCATTCATGCGTGGCGCAATAATATCCGCACAAGCACATCTCAATAAAGAAAATCGAAAAATAGAACAAAATTTAGAAAATGAGATAAAACGTCTAGATAATGAAAATATAAAACAGCCTTCCAAAGAGTTAAGTAATAAAATTGCATCAGTAAAATATAGATTAAATAAAATATATTCTAATCAAGTGATTAAACTTTTTCAACAAACTAAGCAAGTGTATTTTGAATTTGGAGATAAGCCACAAAAATTACTAGCACGACAGCTTAGAAAATTAGAAGATGAGAAGATGATACACGGAATTAGATCTGAGTATGGAAATATATTAATTACTCCAAAAGATATTAATGATAGATTTTTACAATATTATAAAAATCTTTATTCGTCAAAACTAACAGGACAAACAGATAGTATGGAAATATTTTTACAAGAATGTCAAATCAATAGCTTAGATCAGGAAGGTAGAGAATTGTTAAATGCTGAAATAACAGTAAAAGATATTATAGAATCAATTAGTTCGCTAAAGAACGGAAAAGCAGCGGGCCCAGATGGCCTGAGTGCAGAATTTTATAAAAAATTTCAAGATCTGATTTCCCCAAGATTACAAATAATGTATAGATATGCATATGACCAAGGAAAATTACCAGAATCTTTAAATGAATCCACAATTACACTCATCCCTAAAGTAGATAAGGATTTGGAAGATCCTGGATCATATAGAGCGATTGCCCTTTTAAATACAGACCAAAAAATATTAACTAAGGTCTTATCTAGGAGATTAAGTTTAGTGATCTCTAAATTAATACATTATGATCAAACAGGTTTTATCCCAAAACGTTACTCATCCCATAATCTCAGACGTTTGTTTAATATTATATATTCAAAAAGAATACGAGATACGGAACTAGCGGTTATATCACTAGATGCAGAAAAAGCGTTTGATCAGGTGGAATGGATGTATTTATTTAATATAATGGAAAAGTTTCAATTGGGGGATAGATTTTGTAAATGGGTAAGAATTTTATACTCGAATCCTATGGCAAGAATTTTGACTAACCAAATTTTATCAGCCAAATTCAAACTCTCTAGGGGATGCAGACAGGGATGTCCGTTATCACCCTTATTGTTCGCATTGGTGATAGAACCATTGGCGGAAAAAATTAGATCTGAACCTGAAATATATGGCTATAATACTGATACAACAATTAATAAAATTTCTTTATATGCAGATGATGTTTTGATTTATATTACAAAACCGGAAATTAGTATTCCCAACCTGCTAAACATTATAACTAAGTTTGGTGCATTTTCTGGGTATAGGATTAATTGGGATAAAAGCGAGATTATGCCAATAACAGGAATAAATCTTAATACATTACAACAATACCCATTAAAAGTAGTTACAGACAAACTTAAATATTTAGGGATTAACGTAACTAAAACTCATAACTCATTAATAAAATCCAACTATCCTCAACTATTAGATAAACTTAGAAAAAATATTTTATATTGGAAAACACTGCCTATATCCATGATTGGTAGAATAAGTGCCATAAAGATGGTATTTCTACCGCAGTTGTTATATTTGTTTCAGGCTATTCCTTTTTTTCTTCCGAAAACTTTTTTTAAAAAAATTGATAATATTGTCAATAGCTTTATTTGGGATTATAAAAATCACAGAATAAATAAAAAACATCTATGCAAAGCTAAGATAAATGGAGGATTAGCACTTCCAAACTTTTTATATTATTTTTGGGCTGTTCAGATTAAGAATATGAATTTCTGGTGGGTAAATATGGATCATGAACCGACATGGTTAAATATAGAAAAGGAGGACTGTCTACCTTTCAATGTAGGTTCGATAATTTTTGCACCAACGGAAGTACAAAAAAAATATTATAAAGACAACCTAATAATATATAATAATAGACGTATTTGGAAACAAATAGTTAAGACTCTACACTTGGATAATCTCTCATTTAGATTACCAATTATGAATAATCCATCGTTTAAACCTGCTATATTAGATGGGGGGTTTAAACAATGGGATGATTTAGGAATTACAAGGATAGAACACCTGTATAGAAAAGGAAAATTTCTTTTATTCCAGGAGTTACAAGATATTTATGGATTGTCTCCACAACATTTATTTAGGTATTTACAAATTAGAGATTATATTAAATCCAATACACAAGATTATAAAAATAAAGAAGCAGGATTGTTAGATGAACTGTTTAATTTATATCCAAATACAGAAAAATTAATAGCTTATATATATAACATCATTTTGGATAAGGAGAATCCAATAACGGAAGTATATCGTCAAGCATGGGAAAATGAAATGGGATTGGCTATAACAAAAGAAAACTGGGAAGAAAGTCTACAACGAATACACCGGTGTTCATTAAACGCCAGACATATACTGATACAATTTAAAGTATTATATAGGTTACATTATTCGAAAACTAAATTAAATAGTATTTTTCCGAATCTCTCCGCTATTTGTGATAAGTGCAAGAAAGCAGAGGCAAATTTAATACATAGTTTCGTTACATGTCCTAAATTGAATTATTACTGGACAGAAATCTTTAAAGTTATTTCTGAAGTTATCAAAGTTAAATTGGACCCTAACCCAAAGCTAATAATATTTGGAATTCCGGATTTACATCTATCACTTACAGTAAATCAAAGAAATTTCTTTGATTACTGTTTAATAATTGGAAAAAAAATCATATTGAAATTTTGGAAGGGAACATTATCCCCCACAACCAAAATGTGGGCAACAGAGATGATGGAGACGTTACATCTGGAAAGAATTAGATTTGTCCTATTGGACAAGTATAATTCTTTTGAACAGATATGGTCTCCATATATACAGTATTTAGAGAAGTAGCTGTTCTTGGCAACACAGCTCGACGTGCACCCTGCGGGATTTGGTGAGAATAATTCATTTTTATATTGGAATTACATATATGTCTTTATTGATACTATCACTTGTAGTAGTGTTATTAATAATACATATTGTGGTTACTAAAAAATTTTTTTTTTTTTTTTTTTTTTTCGTTTCTCTTTTCTTTCTTATATATAATCAAATTATTATTTAATCACTCTCTTAATGATTTATAACTGTTCTATTCTTTCTCTATCATTATTTCTAAAAAAATAGTAGATAAGTATTACTAGTGTTTTACTTAATGCAAATTGAATTAATTTGATATAAAGTTGTTTGAAGCATTGTAATTGATTACCTTTAATAAAAAAATATATTAAAATAAAAAAGAAAAGTTACAATGAGTCAACATGGACAGCTCAGACCTCCCTGCAAATGGACTATTTCTCCGGCCTCATGCTTGCACTCACTAAACCTGTGATGCACAACCTGGAAAATGTAGCCCAGTCTCGGCCAAATGCAAATGGCCTTAAGAGCGAAGACCATACGGCACGGTGGCGTAGCGGTAGAGCCACTGTCGAGCAGCGCCAGAGACCCAAGTTCGATCCTGACTACGTGTGCTTGTCTGTATGGAGTTTGTACGTTCTCTCCATGAGCTGCTTGGGTTTTCTCTGAGATCTTCGGTTTCCTCCCACACGCCAAAAAGTGTATAGGTTTGCACGTTAATTGGCTTGGTATCAATGTAAAATTGTCCCTAGTGTGTGTAGGGTAGTGTTGATGTGCAGGGATCGCTGGTCGGTGCGGACTCGGTGGGCCGAAGGGCCTGCTTCCGCGCTGTATCTCTAAACTAAAGAAAAGAGAAAGAGAAGGTGGGAACCGTCTTACATGCCTGCCGGCTTTCACCTTGTCACAGCTTGCTGCATTATGCTTGGATCTAACACCTCTTCTACTCTTTCAAGCCAATTTTCTATACAACCAATTTAGAATGACGGACTGAATTCATTGTTGAATGGCAGCTACCATCAAAAGCCTTTGTTCAAAGTTAGGGACTGCAAATTCTAAGCAATCTTGACTTTGGCACAACATCTTACGTAGAGCTTCAACACCAGTGGCAGAATATATGCTGCTCTCAGGTTTGTTCCCCCTCTCCCCAGTTCCAAGGGATAGAATGATTCATTATACTCAACATCAATTCTCTTTTGTTTCCAACAAATGTAATTTATAAAACAGTTAATATTTAATCAAATTACAGACAGCTACGAACAAGTTTTGCATGTCATAAAAAAATAGTTTTGAGTAAAACACTTAAATGCAAAAGGCACAGTAGTAAATATATGGTCCTAATGCAGGCAAATGGGATTATTGTCGATGGGCAAAAAAAGGTCAGGATGGACGTGATGTAATGCAGGTCCTGTTTCTGTGCAGAGTATCACGTAATATTACTCTGTGATTCTATGGCATTCACGGTGGCACAGCGGTAGAGTTGCTGCCTTACAGCAAAATGCAGCGCCGGAGACCCGGGTTCTGTATGGAGTTTGTACGTTCTCCCCGTGATCTGCGTGGGTTTTCTCCGAGATCTTCGGTTTCCTCCCACACTCCAAAGACGTACAGGTTTGTAGGTTAATTGGCTTGATAAAAATGTAAAATTGTCCAAGTTGGCGATATGCAGAGTACTGCCCTGCCAACTACAACATTCAGAAGGTTCAGAAGGTACTGACTCAGACTTTTAAAAAATTGGAACATTTTTTTAGCCTAATTTTGTTATCCAAGATCATTGTTGTTAAAGCTGCTCCTTTGCAATTCAGCCTACGTTTGTGCTTAAAACCCAATAAAAACCCAATATAAGGCAAATTGTGACTTTGGTTATGCAGAACTGTTAGTAGGTATGTTACAAAACTTAACTTCAGCGGCGCTGCAGTTCTGCCACTGGCCGTGTGCGCGATTTTGGCGCCTTTGAGGCGGGGTTAAAATGCAGTTTTCTCCTACCTGTCCTGGATTATATTTTTTGGAGTGCAAGCTTTTGCTGAAGAATTGTTCCGAAGGCCGTTCTGTGATTTTTTTTTTAATCGCCCAACAAGTTCAGCGCTGGAGTAATTTAAAAATCAGTTTCTAAGGCCGTCAACGCCAACAACAGGGACGGATTTTACGTACGGGACAGGCAAAGGAAAGCCGTTTATTTTATGTATAAAAGTGCTCCTTAAGATGCCTTTAATTCACATTTTACGTTGCGAAACGGTGATTTTTTCCCCATACGAACCGGCAGTATTTTACGTGCCGATATGGGGTTTAAATTCACCGCAACCGCAACGTTCCAATCGATCGCGTTCCGGAAAAACCCACTCGCAAGATGATTTAAATGGCCATTAATTTACAGGTATTAAACACAAAATTCCTTCCATTTGGCCTATAAATCCATGACAATGACATTTAAAAACCATGTTATATTGTGAATTCTTGTGTGTATGTTATTTCGACACTTAGGCTATTTAAAAATGTTGATCTTTTCTTAAGAAATGGATAGATGTTTAGATTTAGTAATTGAATTATGTAATTAGCTACAATTGGGTAACTGACTAATTATATGCTTTAATTTCAAGTCATCTAAGTAAGATTGTTTCATATTTGTTTCAGAATGCTTCAATCTATAATAAGTGAAAATTTCTTTCAGTTCTCTTAATTTTTAAGAAAGTTATGGGCTTTTGACTGTCCTCGATCACAGCTTTTGTGTTCAGTCAATGGAAAAGCAATAGGGAACAAGATGCTAATTTCAGAGTATGAAAATGGCCATAACCTTTTTAATACTGAAGATATGAAAGTGAATTAGGTGTCAAATAAAACTTATTTTTATGCTTTATCTGATGGGATAAATTACAGACTTGATTTTTTAAATCTCAAAATTTTGTAACATTGCTACTGTTAGATATTTCACATTAGTCAGCGTCATAGAGCTGTACAGCATGGAAACAGGTTCATAAGGACCAGGTTGGTATATCGGCTTGCCCCATTTGCCTGCATTTGGCCGATATCCCTCTAAATCCATTCTATCCATATGTGTAGGAAGGAATTGTGGATGCTGGTTTACACCGGTGATAGACACAAAATGCTGGAGTAACTCAGCAGGACAGGCAGCATCTCTGGAGAAAAGGATGTCCTCCTGAGTTACTCCAGCATTTTGTGTCGACCTTCCTATCCATAAATCTCCTCAAATGTCTTTTCAAAGTCACAATTACATCTGCTTTTATAGCTTCCTCTGCCAGTTCATTCCAGAGACAGTCTACCCTCTGAGTGAAAAAAACTGCCCCCTAAAGTCCCTCCTAAATTGCAGCTTCCTCATCTACAGCCAATGCCCTCTAGTTTTTGAATCCTCTACCCGAGGAAAAAGTGTGAGCGTTCACTTTATCCATGTCCTTCATGATCTCATAAACCTCAATAAGGTCATCCTTTAGCCTACTATTCTCCAAATGCCAAAGCCCCAGCCTATCTAACCTCTCCTTTGAATACAAGCATGCCAGCTCAGGTAATATCCTGGTGAATCCCTGCTGGACATTTACCAACTTAAAAGCATCCTTCCTATAAGTGGCCGACCAGAAGTCCAAAAGTGGTCTCTCCAAGGACTTGTACAGCTGTATCATGATGCCCCAACTTTTCAACTCAATACCTTTCCCCAATGAGGATAAGCATACCAAAAGCCGCCTTAATCTCAATGTCCACCCGATTCACCACTTTCAGGGAACCATACATTCATACTCCCAGATCTTTCTACTCAGAAACACTCTCCAGGATTCTATCATTTACTGTGTCGATCCCTGACCTGGTTCGATATTCAAAAGTGTAACACCTCATACTTGTCAGAGTTAAATGTATTTAGTATTCCTTGGCCGACCTTCCTAACTGATTCGTAAATTTAAGCCCCTGTCCCACTTAGGCAATTTTTCGGTGACTACAGCGCCAAGGCTGTCGCCACATGGTCGTGGGGCGACGCCTGTACGGTCGTGAGTCGCCTCCTCAAGTCGCCTAAAGAGTCGCAACGTTTTTCTGGTCGCCGCTGGATTTTGAAATATTCAAAACTTTTCGGCGACTGTGGGCTTGACGTAGCTTGTCTTGTCCTGTCGTAGGTGTTGCGTAGGTTGGCGCCGGGTGACGCAGGATGTCGCCTGGCAACGTAGGATGTCGCCGGGTGCTGACTTCGGCGACTACCTACGTCAACCGGCGACAGGTACCGGCGACTGTATTGTCTTCAGTTGTCACCGACAGGGTCGTTGCTTGTCGTAGCTTGTCGCAGGTGGACGTAGGTTGAATTCGGTTGTCGCCTGTGTGGTCGAAGGTAGTCATAGGTGTGGTCGTAGGTGGACATCCTAATGGGTCGCCGGTTGTCGGTAGCTTGACGTCGACAAGGTGGTAGGTTGTCGTAGCTTGTCATAGACATTGTCGCTTTTTCGGTGACCTGCTACGACTGTGACAGTCACCAGCAGTCGCCAAAAAAATTGCCTAAGTGGGATAGGCCCTTTACATAACCTTCTTCACTGCCTGGTGTCCCACCTGTTTTGGTGACATGTCAACCACATTGACAACAGAATCACTATCAGGGGGGGTGAGGAAGAGGGAGATCTCATTGAAATTCCTGAAGAGTGGAAGGCCTGGATAGAGTGGATGTGGAGAAGATGTTTCCCCCAGTGGGAGAGTCAAAGATTAGAGGGCGCAGCCTCAGAATACAAGTACATACTTTTAGAAAGGAGATGAGGTGGAATTTCTTTAGCCAGAGAATGGTGAATCAGTGGAATTCATTTCCACACAAGGCTGTGGAGGCCAATAGACAATAGGTGTAGGAGTAGGCCATTCGGCCCTTTGAGCCAGCATTGCCATTCATGGCTGATCATCCCCAATCAGTAGCCCGTTCCTGCCTTCTCCCCATATCCCCTGACTCCGCTATCTTTAAGAGCCCTATCTAGCTCTCTCTTGAAAGTATTCAGAGGACCGGCCTCCACTGCCCTCTGAGGCAGAGAATTCCACAGACTCACAACTCTCTGTGAGAAAAAGTGTTTCCTCATCTCCGTTCTAAATGGCTTACCCCTTATTCTTAAACTGTGGCCCCTGGTTCTGGACTCCCCCAACATCGCGAACATGTTTCCTGCCTCTAGCGTGTCCAAACCCTTAACAATCTTATATGTTTCAATGAGATATCCTCTCATTCTTCTAAACGCCAGAGTGTACAAGCATAGCCGCTCCATTCTCTCAGCACATGACAGTCCCGCCATCCTTGTAAACCTACACTGCACTCCCTCAATAGCAAGAATGTCTTTCCTCAAATTAGGGGACCAAAACTGCACACAATACTCCGGGTGTGATTTCACTAGGGCCCTGTACAACTGCAGAAGGACCTCTTTGCTCCTATACTTGACTCCTCTTGTTGTAAAGGCCAACATGCCATTCGGTTTCTTCACTGCCTGCTGTACCTGTATGCTTACTTTCATAGACTGATGAACAAGGACCCCCAGATCCCGTTGTACTTCCCCTTTCCCAACTTGGCGCAATTTAGATAGTCATCTGCCTTCCTGTTTTTGCTACCAAAGTGGATAACCTCACATTTATCTACATTAAACTTCATCTCCAATGCATCTGCTTACTCCCCCAACCTGTCCAAGTCACCCTGCATTCTCATAGCATCCTCCTCACAGTTCACACTGCCACCCAGCTTTGTATCATCTGAAAATTTGCTAATGTTACTTTGAATCCCTTCATCCAAATCATTGATGTAAATTGTAAATAGCTGCGGTCCCAGCACCGAGCCTTGTGGTACCCCACTAGTCACTGCCTGCCATTCTGAAATGGACTTGTCAATCCCTACTCTTTGTTTCCTGTCTGCCAACCACTTCTCTATCCATGTCAGCACTCTACCCCCAATACCATGTGCCCTAATTTTGCCCACTAACCTCCTATGTGGGACCTTATCAAAAGCTTTCTGAAAGTCCAGGTACACTACATCCACTGGCTCTCCCTTGTCTATTTTCCTAGTTACATCCTCAAAACATTCCAGAAGATTAGTCAAGAATGTTTTCCCCTTCGTAAATCCATGCTGACTCAGACCGATCCTGTTACTGCTAACCAAATGTGCGGCTATTTCACCTTGTATGATTGACTCCAGCATCTTCCCCACCACCGATGTCAGGCTAACTGGTCTCTAATTCCCTGTTTTTTCTCTCCCAGTTTTCTTGAAAAGTGGGATAACATTAGCTACCCTCCAATCCACAGGAATTGATCCTGAATCTATAGAACATTGGAAAATTATCACCAATGCATCCACGATTTCTAGAGTCACTTCCTTAAGTACCCTGGGATGCAGACCCTGGGGATTTATCAGCCTTCAGTCCCATCAGTCTACCCAACACCTGACTAATGTGGATTTCCTTCAGTTCCTCCGTCACCCCAGATCCTCTGGCCACTAGTACATCAGGAAGATTGTTTGTGTCCTCCTTAGTGAAGACAGATCCAAAGTACCTGTTCAACTCATCTGCCATTTCATTGTTTCCCATAATAAATTCACCTTTTTCAGTCTTCAACTTTGGTCTTAACTAATTGTTTCCTCTTCACATACCTAAAGAAGCTTTTACTATCCTGCTTTATATTCTTGGCTAGCTTACCTTCGTACCTCATCTTTTCTCCCCGTATTGTCTTTTTAGTTATTCTCTGTTGCTCTTTAAACATTACCCAATCCTCTTGCTTCCCGCTCATCTTTGCTACATTGTACTTCTTCTCTATTATTTTTATACTGTCCCTGACTTCCCTTGTCAGCCACGGTCGCCCCTTACTCCCCTTGGAATCTTTCTTCCTCCTAGGAATGAACTGATCCTGCACCTTCTGTATTATTCCTAGAAATACCTGCCATTTATGTTCCACTGTCATCCCTGCTCGGGTATCTTTCCACTCAACTTTGGCCAAGTCATTGGGTATTTTTAAAGCAGAGATTGATAGCTTCTTGATTAGTAAAAATGTCAAAGGTTATGGGGAAAGGTCAGGAGAATGGGGTTGAGAGGAAAAGATAGATCAGCCACGATTGAATGGTGTACACATGATGGGCCGAATGGCCTATTTCTTCTATTTCTTGTGAACATTTTAATGGATACTAGACCAAGTGGGACCTGTTGGGTCCAGTCCCCTCAACATGCAGTTTATGGGGGAGGGGGGAGGCCTGCGGAGTCACACACACACACACTAACCACCGCCTTGATATTGTATTAATATTATTCATTTGCTCCTTTCCCCCCATTCCCTGCCCTATCCACTCACGCATAGCCCCCAACTGTGTAGGCGTGGCTAGAGAGGGAGAGGGAGTGGGGTAGAGAGGGAGGGAGGGGGTAGAGAGGGAGAGGGTGAAGGGGGTAGAGATGGAATGGTGGCAGAGTGGGAGGGGGGCAGTGAGGATGGGGGCAGAGAAGGGGAGTAGAGAGGGAGGATGTTAGAGAGGGAGGGGGTAGAGGGGTAGAGAGGGGGAAGAGAGGGAGGGGGAAGAGAGGGAGGGGGAGGGGGTAGAGAGGGAGGGGGAAGAGAGGGAGGGGGAGTGTTGGATTACTTTTTGAGCTGAGGGGGAGGGTGCGGGGGGGGGGGGGTGAATAACCCGAGGGGTGGGGGGGGGTCAGGGTCGGGGGGTGTGAATAACCTGGGTGGTGTTGGCTGCCCTTTAGAGCGGGGGGTGGGGGGGTGGGGGGTGGGGGGGGGGGGGGGTGGGTGGGTGCCACAGCTAGAGTTGAGCTGCAACCCAGCTCAACTCCTGCCGAGCCAACCCACAGGCCTCACCGCTGCAGCCTCGATAAATACCAAACAATGGTCCGGATCCACAAAGGCAACAATTGTCATGATGGACCACTTTAACCTGGCACTTACTCAAAGCAAAATCCATAGATGGGGCAGAAGTTGTCAGGCATATCCTAGAGTTTTTTTAGAAACAGTATGTGGATGGTACAACTCGAGGAGGGACCATATTGGACCTTTCTATTGGGATATGAGCCTGGCCAGGCGACTGGAGTTTTAGTGGAAGAGTATTTTGGGAACAATGATAAAAAGTCCATTATTGTTAAGATAGTTAAGAATGTGTGGATATGTCTAGATCTTCGGGGAATGGATTAAATTGGAGTGTGGCAGATTACAGCAGCACAGGCAAGAGCTAGGGAGGGTAAATTATGAGCAGCTATCATTAGGTAAGTCCACATCTGACATGTGGGAGTCATTTAATGGCCAGCTAATCACATTTCAGGATTGACATGTTCCAGTAAGGAGGAAGGATAAGGATTGCAAGGTGAAGGAACCTTGGATGACCAAAGAGATTGTAAATTTGGTTTAAAAAAAAGGAAAAGGAAATCAGATGGGGCTTTTGTGGAATATATAGCAAGCAGGAAATAACTCAAGCAGACAATAAGAAGGGCCATGAAATATCATCAGCGAGTCGGATTAAAGAAAATTCCCACGTTTATATATTAAAACAACAGAGTAAGCAAGGAGAAGGTAGGACCACTCAAGGAGGAAATGTATGCTGCGAGTTCGAGGATGTGGGCGACGTACTAATCTTTCCCAGCTTTCTCCCCCTACCACAATCAATCTGTTCCCCAGTGATGCTGCCTGACCCGCTGAGTTACTCCAGCACTGTGTGTATGAAAGTAAGCATGCAGCTACAGCAGGCAGTGAAGAAAGCGAATGGCATGTTGGCCTTCATAACAAGAGGAGTTGAGTATAGGAGCAAAGAGGTCCTTCTGCAATTGTACAGGGCCCTAGTGAGACCACACCTGGAGTATTGAGTGCAGTTTTGGTCTCCAAATTTGAGGAAGGACATTCTTGCTAATGAAGGAGTGCAGCGTAGGTTCACAAGGTTAATTCCCGGGATGGCGGGACTGTCATATGCTGAGAGAATGAAGCGGCTGGGCTTATATACTCTGGAGTTTAGAAGGATGAGAATGGATCTTATTGAAACGTATAAGATTATTAAGGGTTTGGACACGCTAGAGGCAGGAAACATGTTCCTGATGTTGGGGGAGTCCAGAAGCAGGGGCCACAGTTTAAGAATAAGGGGTAAGCCATTTAGAACGGAGATGAGGAAACACTTTTTTCACACAGTTGTGAGTCTGTGGAATTCTCTGCCTCAGAGGGCGATGGAGGCCAGTTCTCTGGGTACTTTCAAGAGAGAGCTAGATAGGGCTCTTAAAGATAGCGGAGTCAGGGGATATGGGGAGAAGGCAGGAATGGGGTACTGATTGGGTATGATCAGCCATGATCACATTGAATGGCGGTGCTGGCTCGAAGGGCCATATGACCTACTCCTGCACCTATTGTCTATTGTCTTGAGTAGAGCAAGAGACCGAGCACTCCACCGTGAGGAGCTTCAATGTTGCAGGTCAGGGCGGAGGAGCTGTTATGACCAATTCTAACCAAATGAGGTTTGCCAGCCAGAAATATCAGAAGCCAGTTGCAGATGAAGGCCCCAAGGCCAAGGTCTAAGAGTGCAGAGATGAGCCTATTCAGCTTCATGTTGTTGAAGGCTGAGCTGCAGTCAGTGAATAGCTTCCCGACAAAGACATCAAGCATTTTCTGTTTTACTTCTGATTTTTAGCATCTGCAATGTTTTTATTTTTATTTCATGTAATTGGGTTTTACCCAAGTCAAGTTGATGGTAAAATGTACTCTACTGTTTATGATACTTGCTTCCTGAAACAGAGGATATTGCCTTATCTGATCTAATGATGCTAATTAATTTCAGAGAGCAATGGTGTTATCCAAGATCATTGTTGTCAGTGCTCCTCGTCTACATCACATGTTGCCAATCTGACCATCTGTTTGTCACATTTTCAAAACCCTATGTTTCGATTATTCGTGCTCAGTAAACACAGCGGGTACCATTTTGTTCCCGTGTATAAGCTCTCCACACATCACACCTAACCTCAAATCCAAGCACCGCACCTGTCTCTGTATGGCATCATTTGACCTCAGGCTCCACGCCACCTGTACGTTGGATGGTTCCTACTTTTAGGATGTTGAGCAGACTGAGAAAAGTCAGGCATAATTTATACGGGGAATTGAAGACAAACTGAATTGAAGGCAGTTGATTTAGTTCAGTTTAGTTTAGAGATACAGCGCTGAAACAGGCCCTTTGGCCCACCGAGTCCGCACCGACCAGCGATCCCCGCACATTAACACTATCTTACCTACACACACTAGGGACAATTTTCACTTGTATCGAGCCAATTCACCTAAAAACTCGTACGTCTTTGGAGTGTGGGAGAAAACCGAAGATCTCGGAGAAAGCCCATGCAGTCACGGGGAGAACGTACAAACTCCGTACAGACAGCACCCGTAGTCAGGATGAAACCCGGGTTTCTGGCTCTGCAAGCGCTATAATGCAGCAACTCTACCGCTGCGATGCCGTGCCTCGAGTCTTTGCTACTTGACAGAAAAGGGAGTTTAGATCAGGAGTTGTTAATGTCAAAATATGATCCTGTTATTTATACGATGGGGTTGATATATCGCTGGTTCAGAGCAGATAATGTGTAATGCGGTAATTCTATTTGTGTGTGTGCATCAGACACAGTGAGGGATGTTTACAGTTCGAGCAGGTGTTGTATGTGGATCAGCTGCTTGAGTAAAACTCTGGCAGGTTTTCAATCACTTTCATATACTAGATACACAGTCTCTTGCCCAGACTGGGGGAATCGAGGACCAGAGGACATAGGTTCAAGGTGAAGGGGAAAAGATTTAATATGAATCTGAGGGGTAACTTTTTCACACAGAGGATGGTGGGTGTATGGAACAAGCTGCCAGAGGAGGTAGTTGAGGCTTGGATTGCCCATCGTTTAAGAAACACTTTGACAGGTAGATGGAAAGGACAAGTTTGGAGGGATATGGACCAAACGCAGGCAGGTGGGACTAGTGTAGCTGGGACATGTTGGCCAGTGTGGCCAAGTTGGGCCGAAGGGCCTGTTTCCACACTGTATCACTCTATGACTATACAGGGCTGCCAACTCTCACGCTTTGAGCGTGAGAGTCACGCATTTCGTCCAATTCTCACGCTCACACGCTGATGACATAATTCTCACGCTGTCTTCAGTCCCTGCACAGTTTGTCTCTTTGTGCCACATGAGAGCGATCTGTGCGGTTTGGGGAAGCGTGCCGGTTGACAGCTGTGAGTGACGTCACGTCTCGTCTCTTCTCTTCTCTCTTGGTTGGATGTGCAGCCTCCGACAACATGAAACAGCCGGAGATGGAACTAATCAGGTGAATCAGTTGTAAAACATGGGGAGGACCACAATGAGGCCAAACATCTAGGACAGGGTTCGGCAACCTACGGCGCATGGCACAACCCGAAAAAACGCCTACTTTTTTTCAATTCGTTTTGGCGGGGTCGGGGCAGGCGAGCCGACCTGAGAACTGCAGCCAGTCCCTGGGACGCGAGCTGATCTGGGAACGGCAGCCAGTCCCTGGGCACGCAGATGGCAAACTTGATCATTATGGACAAATTGGCACAGCCATGTTCATGTTGTATAACTCTGACTCCATGCAGATCTGAATGGGCTTAGAATTAACATTTAAGCAAAATCGCCCCCACTTTCCCCATTTTGATTCTTGAGATTAATATCCCTTTGCTCTGATAACAGCGTTAAAGTACTTATGAGGTAGAGTCAGGAAAGGGAACATGTTATTTTTTAAAGGGATATGGACCAAATGCAGATAAATGGGACTAGTTTAGATGGGGCATCTTGATCTGCATGAACAAGTAGGGATGAAGGGCCTGTTTCCATGCTGTAAGACTATGACACATTGTAGAAAGGGTGCAATTGCTCTGGAGAGGATCCAGAGGCGATTTATGAAGATGTTGGCAGGGCTGGATTTTTCTTTTCACTTTTAAGAAAGATTTGATTACTGGGATTGTATTCTCTGCAGCAACGGAGGTGAAGAAAAAACTTGGTTGAGGTGAATAATATTATGAGAATAGGACCTGTTTCGCTTAACAAAGAGTGTAGGAAGGAACTGTAGATGCTGGTTTAAACTGAAGATAGACACTAAAAACTAGAAAAACTCAGCAGGACAGGCAGCATCTCTGGAGAGAAAGAATGGGTGATGTTTCGGGTCGAGACCAGATCGAAGAGGTTGAAAACCAGCAATAAAACACAATGACTGGACATGTGTGTTATCCAACTAAGGGCAGAAATCAGAATCATGCGTTCATCTTTATTGACGTGACACCATAATAAATATATTACAGAAAAAATAATGTAATGGGGTGGCACGGTGGCGCAGCGGTAGAGTTGCTGCCTTACTACCACATGGGTTTTCTCTGGATATCCTGGTTTCACCCACATCCGAAAGAAGTGCAGATTTGTAGGTTAATTGGCTTCGGTAAATTGTCCCTGGTGTGTAGGATACAACTGGTGTATGGTAGATTGCTGGTTGGTGTGGACTTGGTGGGCCGAAGGGCCTGTTTCCATATATATGTTTTACATATATATCTTAATTTCATTGAACCATATATACGATTGAATATGTGGCATTATTTTCATCTTGTTTCTATAGTCAAAGGGTAAGGTTGATTGATTTATTTGTGCAGAACAGTGATGGAAGTCCGACTCTTGCCTTGTTTCTGTTTTTTTTCTCTATATATATATGCATAACGGCGTGAATTATAATCTGATTTCCATACATGAATATAGTCATTCATGTGCTGCACCTGTTGATCAGAGCCTGGCTCTACTGTGGAATGTAATTAGGAATGTAATTCAGCCTAACCTTATTCATACCTAATCCAATTTAAAGCATATATATTGCATTCAAGTGTAAGTTAAAAGACTCGCTACAGTATGCACCAGATTGCACAATTTCAAGCTGACAAATGCAAAAGCTTCCTACGGTGGGAGGGGGGACTCCCCCCTCGGTCGCTACGCTCCCTCGCAATTTCTCACTCTCAACTCTTACCCAATGTTGGTAGCCCTGACTATGACTTTCAATTGGTGCACAATATGTGGTCTAGTTCACCAGTGCCTTATCACGAGTGAAAGGAAGGCCATCTTTATATTTAAGGGGGCCCGCGAGAAATCGTGGGTGGAATTTGCGGACAGAAAGGGAAATACTCAGGTGGTCAGGCAGCAGCTGTGGAGAGAGAAAGAGTGTTAATGTTTCAGGTTGAAGATCCTTTACCAGAACTGGGAAAGAGAGAAGATAGACACAAAGAGCTGGAGTGACTCAGCGGGTCAGAGAGAGAAAATGTGGTGTTTCAGGTCGAGACCCTTCTGGTCGCCTCATTGCCGGAGGATGTGAGGGATTTGGAGTGGGTGCAAAGGGAGATTTACCAGAATGCTGCCTGAGTTCAGGAATATTAGCCACAAGGAGAGGATGGACAAACTTGGATTGTTTTTTCTGGAATGCCAGAGGTTGAGGGGAGACCCAATCAAAGTATTTAAATTTATGAGAGGCATCTAGGGTAGACAATCAGAACTTTTTCCCCAGGGTGGAGATGTCAAAGGGCTTAGCTTAAAGGTGAGAAGTTTAACGGATTGTGTAGGAAGGAACTGCAGGTGCTGGTTTAAACCAAAGATAGTCTGAGCGCAGGTATATGGGACTAGGGGAGAATACGTGTTCGGCACGGACTAGAAGGGTCGAGATGGCCTGTTTCCGTGCTGTAATTGTTATATGGTTATTATATGGTTAATTAAGGGACAGAAGTTTAGGGGCAACATGAGGGGGAACTTCTTTACTCAGAGAGTGGTGGCTGTGTGGAATGAGCTTCCAGTGAAGGTGGTGGAGGCAGGTTCGTTTTTATCATTTAAAAATAACTTGGATAGTTATATGGACGGGAAAGGAATGGAGGGTTATGGTCTGAGCGCAGGTATATGGGACTAGGGGAGAATACGTGTTCGGCACGGACTAGAAGGGTCGAGATGGCCTGTTTCCGTGCTGTAATTGTTATATGGTTATTATATGGTTATAGTCACAAAAAGCTGGAGAAACTCAGCGGGTCAGACAGTATCTCTGGAGAAAAGGAATGTGACGTTTCGTGTCGAGACCCTTCTTCAGGCTGAGAGTCAGTGGAAAGGGAAACGAGAGATAGAGACGGTGATGTAGTGAGATATAGAACAAATGAATGAAAAATATGCAAGAAAAGTAATGATGATAAAGGAATCTGGCCAATGTTAGTTGTATGCTGGGTGAGAACGGGTACAGACAATCTAGATGGTTGTCGGAGTGAGTAGATTTATAATAGACGTCAGTCGATAGTCTACCTCCTGTGATGGAGACGGTGAGATCAAGAAAGGGTAGGGAGGTGTTCAAGTGAATTTGATTGCAGGGTGGAACTTTGGGGGTGAAGAGAGAAAACAGGTTCGTTCTTACGAAGGGTCTTCAACTTGAAGTGTTGATACAGTTTCTCTTTCCACAGATGCTGCCTGTCCTCTCCAGTATTTCTACAATGTTCTGTTTCTATTTCAGATTTCAAGTATCTGCAGTTTGTTTTTAATTTTCAGGTGTTACAATGCCATTGCAGTGAACAAGAGAAGAAGGGATCATTTGTTGATAATCACATACTACCGAACATTCAGATTAATTGGCATGAAAGGCCAGAGAAACTGAATAATATATACTATCCAGCCTTCTCAGCCAAGAAGCTAATTCAAACTCTATGCTTTAATTTGTAGGAAGGAACTGCAGATGCTGGGTTTACACTGAAGATAGACACAAAATGCTGGAGTAACTCAGCGGGACAGGCAGCTTCTCTGGATAGTCTGAAGAAGGGTCTTGACCTGAAACATCACCCAATTCTTCTCTCCAGAGATGCCGCCGGTCCCGCTGAGTTACTCTAGCATTTTGCATCTATCTATTCTTCAATTGATGACTTTACTGATTTAGATCACTGCTAACAAGAATTAGAGTCTTTGTTCACCATCTTATCACATCATTACCAAAGAAAACTAACTGCAGTTTATTTTAGGTAACATACTATGCTTGGTATGTTGGTAACGGACATTAAAATCATGGACATTCAGATATAAACATCCAAGTGCCAAATATTTCTTTTATAAAGGGCAACTCTCATCTCTGTGCTACCACTTCTCATCACAGATCACTGGAAACAGTTTCATTCTTTGTTTTTAAATGATGAGAATTCTTCTTTAAATTGTCCTGGAGTAATGTTCTGACCCAACTCCCACAAACCCCTACTCCCCAGCTTTACTTCATGTCTGTTAATTAGATTTGCTAGATTGTTTCAGCTATTTTATTCATTCTTTGAATGTGGGTATCTCTATTGAAGTTAGAATTTATTGCCCATTTCCTGTGAAAAGGTAGTGATGGGATGCTTTCCTGAACTGTTGAGACTTCATGAGGCAAGGGGATTGCACTGTGTGGAGCTTTCCACGACCAATGGGTCTCGACCCGAAATGTCGCCAATTCCTTCTCTCCATAGACGCTGCCTCACCCGCTGAGTTTCTCCACCATTTTGTGTCTACCATGCTCCATGTTAATTTCACAATGTCAAAGGCAAAATTCATAAATAATTTAATCAAAAATACCGAGTCAAGTTAGTGTTTAGTTTATAGTTTAGTTTGGTTATACAGTGCGGAAGCAGGCTCTTCGGCCCACCAAATCTGCACCGACCAGCGATCCCTGCACAACAACACTACCCCACACACACTAGGGACAATTTTACATTTATACCAAGCCAATTAATTTACAGAGCTGTATGTCTTTGGAGTGTGGGAGGAAAACGAAGATCTCTGAGAAAACCCACGCAGGTTACGGGGCCAAACTCCGTACAGACAATAGACAATAGGTGCAGGAGTAGGCCATTTGGCACTTCGAGCCAGCACCGCCATTCAATGTGATCATGGCTGATCATCCCCAATCAGCACCCTGTTCCTGCCTTCTCCCCATATTCCCTGACTCCGCTATCTTTAAGAGCCCTATCTAGCTCTCTCTTGAAAGTATCCAGCGAACCGGCCTCCACCGCCCTCTGAGGCAGAGAATTCCACAGGCTCACAACTCTGTGAGAAAAAGTTTTTCCTTGTCTCCGTTCTAAATGGCTTACCCCTTATTCTTAAACTGTGGCCCCTGGATCTGGACTCCCCCAACATCAGGAACATGTTTCCTGCCTCTAGCGTGACAAGAACCTGTAGTCAGGATTGGACGGATCTCTAGCGCTGTAAGGCAGTATCTCTACCGCTGTGCCACTGTGTTGTCCATTTGTAACTCATCGCTCACCTTCTTCATTGACCCAGTAGGGTTGTGCTGTTTTGTGGCTCCAAAGTCTTTTTCTTGCTGTTCATCCATAAATTTTGTCTGTTGTTCCTTATTCCATTAGTCACTGTTCCCAGCCAGACTGTAATACATAAAATATATTTCATTGAACTCCACAGGAACTACACATCTGCAATGGCTGAGAGAGAAAGAAAATCATCTCATCCCAAAACTTTACAATAGAAGCTAGGGCAAATATTTACCACAAGTTGGATCACTACCTCGTCTATTTTGGTTGCAAGAAATGTTTTTGAGCGTTGTTTTGATATATAAACAGAGGGAGAACAGGACCCAAGGTTTAATATGTCCACTGTTAGCAAAATCATTACCTATGTAATTAGAAGCATTGCATCTTCAGAATGAACAGACTGAGAATGCACTGATATCTGAAATGAATAAATTTAGTTCCATGATGGTTGCTTTTTTTTTTAGGAGATATTAATGTAAGAGGGGAGATTAGAATTCAGCAATCATGGAAAGGTGAATTTTCTTTTTTGGAAAAATAAATCAGTATTTTTCAGTTCTTTTGCTTTCACGTTTTTCTGAAAGCAAATGTTTTTAGATTTGGGTCTATGTTTTAACAATCAAAGAGTGCAGTCTACATTTTCACAATCGATCATACACAAAGACATTCATTGCAACTCGCATTTGTTATTCTATCTGTAGAATTCCTTATCATTTTAATTTAATTGCAAGTTCCTCGATACATGTTGTATGAGCAAACAGCTTTTGGTATACAAATCTGAGCTTTAACTAAGTAGTTATTATTCACAAGTGTACTTATACAGTGGGCGTTGAATGGATATTTGAATGCGAGCTATTGTAGTGAAGACCAAGCATTCACAATCCATACAAAGGAAAGAATGACTTGCCTTTATGTAATTCCAGTGTGTCCAAAAACATTTTATAGCCATTGAAGTATTTTAATTCTCAAGACTACTGTATTTATTGACACCAATGCATTAGCCAACACTCGAAGCTGAATGGGATAAATGACAAACCAAAATGTATATTATTCAGCAAAAGTCAAGTTAGTCGAAAGCAATCTATTTGAAAAATAGAGGAAGTAGAGACTCTAGCAACATTTGCCATCAAAAGCAGGATAAGTTCACCAGAGAAAGAAGCAGTGAATGGAGAGTAATCACTTATAAATCCTGCATGAAATGAACCTCAATCACAACGATGCGTGGTCCTCAAATTTGATCGAGGGAGGAATTAAAGGGGCTGTCCCACTACGGCGACTGAATCCGCGAGTTCAGATGAGTTTGCCCTCGACTCACACTCATGGTCGACACGAGGTCGACTAGGAGGTCTTTGTAACTCTCCTTAATGCTCGAGAGTAGTCCCCGCGTACTCGAGACCTCAGCTGGGTCGCAGCGTATTTTTCGACATGTTGAAAAATGCCCGCAAGCAAAAAAAGGTTGCCATGGAAAAAATCGATACTTTTTTTACTCGTAGGTTTAGTCGAAGTAGGTCGGCATGTTATCCGTAGGTAATCGAGGCTAGTCGAAGGTAGTCGTAGATAGTCTTCAACATAGTCGAAGGAGGTCGAAGGAGGTCTTCAACATGACATTTTTTCACACTCTCCTAAACTCTTCTAAACTCGCCAATTAGGTCACCGCAGTGGGACAGCCCCTTTACTAATCATCTCCTTTCTGGCTGGCTGCCCTAATTGTTGTACATTCAGTCAACTGCGGTCAACCAGCATCTGCAGTTCCTTCCTACACATCTCGTCTGCTCCACTGCGAAATCTCCTCAAAGTATGTCTACTTTGAAGACGTTCTCCTCCTCTCTCCAACGAGAGTTCTGCAACATCCTCTCTCGCTACTCCCCCTGTGATTCCTCCTGCTCGCCGACTCTATGACCTTCTTCTCTATTAGTGTCTTGTTTTCACACCTTAGCCTTCCTTATCTCCATCTCCCATGACAATCAGTCTGAAGAAGGATCTCGACCCAAAATGTCACCCATCCCTGTCCTGCTGAATTACTCCAGCATTTTCTATCTATCTTCATTATTAATAAAACAGGAAACGTGGCAACCAAATTGTGAATAGCAAAACTCACAAAAAACATTCTGATAATCACCAGATAATCAGTTTAGAAATATTCTGACGGTTAAATTTTTGTTAGGATACTGCTCTTCAAATAGTGCCTTGGGATAGTTTTATTGAAGGGGCCTCAACTTACCATATCATCCAAAAGAAGGCAGTCCCAGCAGCAGCATGGCTCTCAACACCAGCAAAACCAAGGAACTGATTGTGGACTTTGGAAGGGGTAGGATGGGGACATAGAAACATAGAAAATAGGTGCAGGAGTAGGCCATTCGGCCCTTCGAGCCTGCACCGCCATTCAATATGATCATGGCTGATCATCCAACTCAGTATCCTGTACCTGCCTTCTCTCCATACCCCCTGATCCCTTTAGCCACAAGGGCCACATCTAACTCCCTCTTAAATATAGCCAATGAACTGGCCTCAACTACCTTCTGCGGGAGGGAATTCCAGAGATTCACCGCTCTCTGTGTGAAAAAAGTTTTCCTCATCTCGGTCCTAAAAGATTTCCCCCTTATCCTTAAACTGTGACCCCTTGTTCTGGACTTCCCCAACATCGGGAACAATCTTCCTGCATCTAGCCTGTCCAACCCCTTAAGAATTTTGTAAGTTTCTATAAGATCCCCCCTCAATCTTCTAAATTCTAGTGAGTACAAACCGAGTCTATCCAGTCTTTCTTCATATGAAAGTCCTGACATCCCAGAATTCAGTCTGGTGAGCCTTCTCTGTACTCCCTCTATGGCAAGAATGTCTTTCCTCAGATTAGGAGACCAAAACTGTACGCAATACTCCAGGTGTGGTCTCACCAAGACCCTGTACAACTGCAGTAGAACCTCCCTGCTCCTATACTCAAATCCTTTTGCTATGAATGCTAACATACCATTCGCCTTCTTCACTGCCTGCTGCACCTGCATGCCTACTTTTAATGACTGGTGTACCATGACACCCAGGTCTCGTTGCATCTCCCCCTTTCCTAATCGGCCACCATTCAGATAATAATCTACTTTCCTGTTTTTGCCACCAAAGTGGATAACCTCACATTTATCCACATTATACTGCATCTGCCATGCATTTGCCCACTCACCCAGCCTATCCAAGTCACCTTGCAGCCTCCTAGCATCCTCCTCACAGCTAACACTGCCCCCCAGCTTCGTGTCATCCGCAAACTTGGAGATGTTGCATTCAATTCCCTCGTCGATGGTGGAAATGGTCAAGAACTTCAAATTCCTGGGCGTGCGCATTTCCGAAGATCTTTTCCGATCCCAGCACACTGATGCAATCATAAAGAAAGCACATCAGCGCCTCTACTTCCTGAGAAGATTACGGAGAGTTGGCATATCAAAGGGAACTCTCTCCAACTTCTACAGGTGCACAGTAGAGAGCATGCTGACCGGTTGCGGCTTGGTTCAGCAACCTGAGGGTCCAGGAGCGGAAAAGGATGCAGAAAGTTGTAACCACTGCCCAGTCCATCATCGGCTCTGATCTCCCCACCATTGAAGGGATCTATCGCAGTCGCTGCCTCAAAAAGGCAGCAAACATCATCAAGGACCCACAACATCCTGGCCACTCATCTCTCCGCTACCATCGGGCCGAAGGTACATGAGCCTGAAATCTGTTACATCCAGGTTCAGGAACAGCTACTTCCCCACAGCCATCAGGCTATTAACCTTGCCAACAAACAGACTCTGAACTGTAACAACCTATTGCACTTTATCTGTTATTTATGTGTATATTGAACTGAACTGTTCTGTATTTTTGCTTACAATATCCTGTTGTCCTGCAGCAAGCAAGAATTTAATTGTCCTATCTGAGACACATGACAATAAACTCTCTTGACTTGACTTGAACGTGATTTTAAGTCTTCAGAGATTTGAACACCAGCGTTTGGAAGCACATTAGAATTATGAGTAGGAACTCTGGCTGGGTTTCCCCTTTTTGAAGTTTGTGTGACCCAAACACAACTATATCATCTTTACTTAGTCACCTTCATATTGAACCCAGAGCACTTGTCTCAATGAACCAGCCATACACTCATGTACCAATATATCTGGACTACAAAATAGGTCAAAGAATTGTTCTCATTGGAGAAATAAGCCAAATTTGTCAAATCATGGGTTAACTTCCACGTTATCAGAACTAGTGCCTCAGTGACCTTACTTACGTTCACCATATTATTTTCCTTTCTAACAGTTGATCAAAATAGACTTCCCAATTATTTTAATGTTAGTTATGTGGCCCCTTTGTTAAAAAAATGACTTGCGGTGATCTGTGGGAAAGTTCCCCTCGGATCCACCTCATATTACACAGCAGCAGAAATGTACTCTGTGTGCAGAGAGATTAGATGCATATCTGCCCAATGGCAAAGGCAATAAGCGAGACAGGCGTAACCGGTTTGTCCAGCACCTGCCAGGTTGCATTAATGCACCAAAGCCCTTGCCCAGGAACCAATCTGTACTTTTTCTGCAATTTGACCTTTATCTTTCTCCTCCCCGTCAATAAACCAAATCTTTCTTTTGTCCTGTGCTTAAGCTAGGCAAGCTTGCCTTTCTGTATCACATACATCTGTGACCAAGGAACTCCAAATCAGGACTTTCTATTTTGATTCAGGGTTTACAGTTCTTGCTTAAAATGCAGGAGGATTTCCACTTTAAATCTCCACTGAGCCCTACAGACAGATGCTTAATGTTTTCTAAAAAGGGTGGCATAGAAAAGAAGTTAACATAATATCTATAATCAACGTGGAAATAAGTAATCAAATAGAAATGATAAACGTAATAAAACCTAGTTAACAAGGCTTTATGAAAGATAAATCATATTTGAGAAAAGGAATTGTTCAAGTTCTTTGAGGACGTGATAGAGAAATATTCGTGTAGATGTTGTACTTTTCCAAAAGGCATTTGACAAGATTCAAAAATAAGATGGAGTAAAAAGATGGACATAAACTAAGAGGCCAAGGAATTTGGCGGAAGTGTGTTAGCATGGATTGAAAATTCATTGTCAACTAGAGAAGAAGGAGTTTGAATACATTGGTTATCTTTGGGTTGGACTGATATAACCAGTGGTTGACCTTATGTCGTGAACTGTTTACTTTTTACATTAATAACCTGGAGGAGGAAACTAAAGGTTTCCATCTGTTTGAAGAAGGGTCCTAACCCAAAACATTACCTGTCCATTTCTCTCCACCCATGCTGCCTGGTCCAGAATTGCTCAAATTGCCAACATCTGCAGTCTCAGTGTCTCCACAAGGTTCCCAAGTTTGCTGATAACATGAAAACTGTCGGAAGGACATGTGTGGAGGACATTGTGATTCGGCAATAATGAATTTAGTTAAAGCATGTCGATGAAGTTTAATGTTGGGTCATGTACTTTCGTAAGAGGAGTCAAAAAGGCTGTATCTAATTGGCGAGAGACTGCAAATGAGTGGTGAATCTCTGGCATTCTCTGTCCTCACCATGGAGGTGATCAGGTAATTGGATATTTTTAAGGTGAAGATAGATAAATAATTGAAAGATCGGAGAATTGAAGGTTATGGGGAACTGGCACACAATAGGAGTTGAGGTCTGCATAGATCACTGAATGATCGCGTAGAAGTGATACTCTTTGGCAGTCTTGAGAGGCCAAGTCGCCTGTCCTTTCAAAATATATTTTCCTGGTTAATATAGGTAGTGAGAGATCTTGCACCCTCATTAAGGAATTCTGTATGATAATGGTGTTCTCATAACGGCATTCCCTACGCACTTCCAAAATGTGCTCGAATTTAGAACCACGAGTATGTTGTTCCCAGGGGAATGTCACTTTAATCATTGCTGGTTAGATTCTGTGGAAAGATATCTAAGCAAGTTTAATTTGGTTCCGTGGTGCTCTGGTAAGGAGCAGTTGTGGTGTTCTGGTGGCAGCAGAAGTCCAATGAAAGGACAAATTACATGATCTGAGTTTTACATACTTCTGGCACAAAATATGAAGCTACAATCTCATGTAAGATGATTCCAATTTTGAGATCCACAGCCACAGTTTTTGGAGCTCCCTGTCCCACTTGAAATCACGTGTGGCAAATGTCACGCCGTAATGCAGCCTTAGAACGATTATTTAAAAGTGAAGTGTCGTGGTGGGTGATGTAAAAAAGGCTGGAGAGAACCTCAAAGAGCTTCAGTTGGTTTCAGGCTCCCAAAACACTGGGACTAAGTGAAAGAGCATGCATTGCGATATGTATTTGTCAAAGTGCCCCCCTTTGAAAATTAACCACTCTCTGTATAATACCTGCTTTAAAAGCTGATCTTAAATAACGTCAGATGAAGCAAAAGAGTGACAGGTTTGCCACTCCCGATGTTTAAACTATAAGGGGTGCGTGGGTGTACAGTGGTGTCGAATGGAAGATAAGCTACTTGACAGAAAGATTGGTAGGTCTCATCCATCAGCCCAACAGCCTAATCCTTCAGTTCCACACTACTGTAAATCCACAAGCGTATTACCACTACTTAACTGTAGCATGAGAGAAAAATTGAAGATATAATGGGTGTTCCGTTCAAGAGCCGAGATGTGAATAATTCTATTATGCTGTTGTGCTGAGTATTTTAGTACTAAAATGATACAAATGAGCCATTCTTATCAGTAAAAAGCCACGTATGAAGTCAAGAGGCTACTATAATTTATAATAACTAATTATTTTCTTACAGATACTGAAAATGCCAAAAATGTGATTAGTACAGGGGTCGACTTGTTCTGCATAGGGGCCGGGACGCATGTCTGTGAGCGGATGGCGGGCCACATCTATCACGTGTACACATGGGTCCCGCTCCCATCCCGCCCCAGATGGCAGGCTTCAAATCACGTGTCCACAGAAGGTAGACAAAAATGCTGAGGAAACTCAGCGGGTGAGGCAGCCTCATGCAATCCTTGCATGTCTCACCCGCTCAGTTTCTCCGACATTTTTGTCTACTTTCGATTTTTCCAGCATCTGTAGTTCTTTCTTAAACGTGTTCACAGACGGTGCGCGGCCGTGCCGGCGGCTTTGCGCAGGATGCGGAACAGCGAGAATGCGGTACAGCCAGAGCTCGGCTGCACTTGGCTGCGTTCGGGCCGGGCGCTCGGCTGCGTTCGGCTGGATTAATACCTGAACGACAGTAGCTTTATTAGAATCACATCGATTTACAAGTCAGATATTAAATGTTACGCTAGGCATCTCATTCAGGTATTTATTGACCATATTATTCAATCAGAACCTTTGTCCCAGGATGGAAAAATCAAATACTAGAGGCCATAGGTTGTAAGGTGAGAAGGGCAAAGTTGAAAGGAGATGTTTAGCAAAGTTTAGAGATACAGAGTGTAAACAGGCCCTTAGGCCTACCTGTTATGCATCAATCAGTCATCACCCATACACTGGTTCTGTGCTACACACTACGGGCTATTTACAGAAGCCAATTACCCCACAAAACCGCACATCTTTAGAATGTGGGAGGAAACCGGATCACCCGGATAAAACCCATGCGGTCACGGGGAGAACGTGTAAACTCCACACAGACAGCACCCATAGTGGGGATCGAACCCAGGTCTCTGCTGCTGTGAGGCAGCGACGCTACCGCTGAGCCACTCTGCCACCCTGATGTGCGGGGCAAACTTTTCTTGACACTGAGGGTGGTGAGTGCCTGGAGCGTGTTGCCCGGGTTAATGGTTGAGGCAGGAACGATAGAGGCATTTAAGATGTTTTTGAATAAGCTGGGAATGGAGAAATATGGATTATGCACGGGTAGATAAGTGATGGTCTAGGCTTCATGTTTGCCATGGATATCGTGAGATGAAGGGCCTGCCCTTGTGCAGTATTGTTCTATGAAGATAAGCCACAAAATGTTGGAGTAACTCAGCGTGACCCTTCTGCAGACGTCTTGACCTGAAATGTCACCCAGTCCTTCTATCCAGAGATGCTGCCTGTCCTGCTGAGTTACTCCAGCATTTTGTATCTATCTATCTTCGGTTTAAACCAGCAACTTCCTACACTGCACTGTTCTATATTCTATATTTCAAACACATTTTATTTCAGGTCTCCAAAAGCAAGCTTTTGAGAACAACGGCAGACATAATTGCAGGAGAAACTCAGCGGGTGAGGCAGCATCTGTGGAGCGAAGGAAATAGGCAACATTTCGGATCGAGACCCTTCTAGATCCATGAATAAAGTGCACTGTGTACCATCCCCCTCCACACACTGAAGGAATTTACACCGCTGTCTCCTAACATTGTGATCTCCAGCAGTTGGTTAACATTACTTGGCACCTTCCGAGAGACGGACTGACCGGGACTCGTCCTTTAATGTTGCCGAGACAACTCACTATCTTCCTGCAATGTGAGGCAGCTTGATTGTACTTCCGAAATGGTCCAAGAGGAAGCCCACCATCACGTTCTGAAGGGCAACTGGGGACAGGCAACAATTATTGCTCTTGCTCTGTTTCCTAAGAATGAGTCACTGCAATATATTTTGGAAAGCCTTTCATCACCACAAATGCAACCAATGTAGATTGAAATGTGCACTTGAGATTTTCCAATATGTGAGAATACATTGACTGCAATTTTATCAAATGTACAAAATTCACTTTATCAAATAGGGCAAGAATTGTACAACAGCAGTGCTCTCAACGGCTAAATGTCTTTGCCGAGTGAATAATTACTTGGCCTGGGATAGATGCAATCCTGGGACCCGGACATTTTAGTTGACTGAAAATAAGAGGGGGGCCTGATTGAGGAATTAATTGAGCTCAGGCTGCCAACTGTGCTTGGACAAGTCTCTGAAATCTTCTTGGTGAGCTCCTGTCTTCAGCTGTCTGGCGGATCACAAGGTCCAAATTAGCCGTCCACAGCAACACACTATTCCCCATCCGACAGAATAAATCTTGATCATCAAATTGCCTTTTTACACACAGCGCCATTATTATTGGAATTAACAAGGGTTTACAGAAATGAAAAAAAAAAGCCATTTAAAAGGAATGAGTGAACTGTGAGTCCACAAGCGGTGAGTGAGTGAACTGTGAGTCCACAAGTGGTGAGTGAGTGAACTGTGAGTCCACAAGCGGTGAGTGAGTGAACTGTGAGTCCACAAGCGGTGAGTGAGTGAATTGTGAGTCCACAAGCGGTGAGTGAGTGAATTGTGAGTCCACAAGCAGTGAGTAAATGAACTGTGAGTCCACAGGTTGTGAGTGAGTGAACTGTGATCTAACCTTAAATCTATGCCCTCTACCTTTTGATGTGTCTACCCTGGGATAAAGGTTCCAGCTGGATAGTCTAGCTGTGCCTCTCATATTTTTTTATACTTTTATCAGGTGTCCCATCAATCTCCGGCATTCTAGAGAAAACAATCCAAATGTGTCCAACCTCTCCGTGTTACTAATACTCCTTAATCCAGCCAAGTCGGACCCTGCTGATTGTATTGTAGCAGTTTGTATTGTATTGTATTGTATTGTACTTTGTATTGTACTTTGTATTGTATCCTAGGTAAGAGGGGAGTATGAGGGCCAGGGCAGTTTACTGTTCTGGATGTCAGATGTGGGAGGTCAAGGAATCGGATAGCCTTCCAGCCGTCCACATCTGCGCCAGGTGCGTCGAGATGGGGCTCCTAAGGGACCATATTAGGAACCTGGAGCAGCAGCTCGATGACCTCCGTCTGGTCAGGGAAAGCGAGGAAGTCATTGGGAGGAGTTACAGAGAGGTGGTCACTCCAAGACCACAGGAGGCAGGCAAGTGGGTCACTGTTAGGAGGGGCAAGTGGCACAGGCAGGGACTAGAGAGTACCCCGGTGGCTGTACACCTTGACAATAAGTACTCCTGTTTGAGTACTGTTGCGGGGGACAGCCTTCCTGGGGGTAGCGACAGCGGCCGGGCCTCCGGTACAGAGACCAGCCCTGTTGCTCAGAAGGGTAAGGAAAAGAAGAGGAGAGCAATACTAATAGGGGACTCTATAGTTAGGTGGTCAGACAGGCGATTCTGTGGACGCAGTCGGGAGACTCGGATGGTAGTTTGCCATCCTGGTGCCAGGGTCTGGGATGTGTCTGAACGTGTCCAAGATATCCTGAAATGGGAGGGAGAGGAGCCCAAGGTCGTGGTACATATAGGTACCAATGACATAGGTAGAAAAAGAGAAGAGGTCCTGAAAGGAGAATTTAGGGAGTTAGGAGGAGAGTTAAGGAGAAGGACCGCAAAGGTAACAATCTCGGGCTTACTGCCTGTGCCACGCGACAGTGAGAGTAGGAATGGAGCGAGGTGGAGGATAAATGCGTGGCTGAAGGACTGGTGCAGAGGGCAGGGATTCAAGTTTCTGGATCATTGGGACCTCTTTTGTGGAAGGTGCGACCTGTACAAAAAGGATGGGTTGCACTTGAACCCGAGGGGGACCAATATCCTGGCGAGGAGATTTGCAAAGGCTACTGGGGAGATTAAACTAGAACGGTTGGGGGGAGGGACTCAAATAGAGAAAGCTAGTAGACAGTGTGTGAGGCAGGAGGCAGAGAAGGGAAGCACTCAGACCCAACATGTAGGGGGGAAAGAAGAAAACAATAATAAACAGAGAATAAGAGGTGGTGGGGTTCTTAAATGGGTGAGCAGAGAGACAGAGGGGTGTAAAATGGGGGGTAGAAGCAATAGGTAGCAATGTGAAACGTAAAAGGGGCAGGCAGACAAATCCAGGGCAAAAATCAAAAAGGGCCACTTTTCAACATAATTTGATAAGGGGTAAGAGCGTTGTAAAAACAAGCCTGAAGGAGCATTCGTAATAAGGTGGATGAGTTGAATGTGCAGATAGCTATTAATGATTATGATATAGTTGGGATCACGGAGACATGGCTCCAGGGTGACCAAGGCTGGGAGCTGAACATCCAGGGATATTCAATATTCAGGAGGGATAGACAGAAAGGAAAAGGAGGTGGGGTAGCGTTGCTGGTTAGAGAGGAGATTAACGCAATAGAAAGGAAGGACATTTGCTTGGAGGATGTGGAATCGATATGGGTAGAGCTGCGAAACACTAAGGGGCCGAAAATGCTAGTGGGTGTTGTGTACAGGCCACCTAACAGTAGTAGTGAAGTTGGGGATGGCATCAAACAGGAAATTAGAAAGGCGTGCAACAAAGGTAAAACAGTTATAATGGATGACTTCAATCTACATATAGATTGGGTGAATCAAATTGGCAGGGGTGCTGAGGAAGAGGATTTCGTGGAATGTATGTGGGATTGTTTTCTAAACCAACATGTAGAGGAACCAACGAGAGAGCAGGCTATTCTAGGCTGGGTATTGAGTAATGAGGAAGGGTTAGTTAGCAGTCTTGCTGTGCGTGCCCCATTGGGCAAGAGTGACCATAATATGGTTGAGTTCTTCATTAGGATGGAGAGTGACATTGTTAATTCAGAAACAATGGTTCTGAACTTAAAGAAAGGTAACTTTGAGGGTATGAGACGTAAATTGGCTAAGATTGACTGGCAATTAATTCTTAAAGGGTTGACGGTGGATACACAATGGAAGGCATTTAAAGACTGCATGGATGAACTACAACAATTGTTCATCCCAGTTTGGCAAAAGAATAAATCAGGGAAGGTAGTGCATCCGTGGATAACAAGGGAAATCAGGAATAGTATCAAAGCAAAGGATGAAGCGTACAAATTAGCCAGAAAAAGCAGCCTACCAGGGGACTGGGAGAAATTCAGAGACCAGCAGAGGAGGACAAAGGGCTTAATTAGGAAAGGGAAAATAGATTATGAAAGAAAACTGGCAGGGAACATAAAAACTGACTGCAAAAGTTTTTAATAGATATGTGAAGAGAAAGAGATTAGTTAAAACAAATGTAGGTCCCTTGCAGTCAGAAACAGGTGAATTGATCATGGGGAACAAGGATATGGCGGACCAATTAAATAACTACTTTGGTTCCGTCTATGGAAGACATAAATAATCTGCCGGAAATAGCAGGGGACCGCGGGTCAAAGGAGATGGAGGAACTGAGTGAAATCCAGGTTAGCCGGGAAGTGGTATAGGTAAATTGAATGGATTAAAGGCCGATAAATCCCCAGGGCCAGATAGGCTGCATCCCAGAGTACTTAAGGAAGTAGGTTCAGAAATAGTAGATGCATTAGTGATAATTTTTCAAAACTCTTTAGATTCTGGAGTAGTTCCTGAGGATTGGAGGGTAGCTAATGTAACCCCACTTTTTATAAAGGGAGGGAGAGAGAAAACGGGGAATTACAGACCAGTTAGTCTAACATCGGTAGTGGGGAAACTGCTAGAGTCAGTTATTAAAGATGGGATAGCAGCACATTTAGAAAGTGGTGAAATCATTGGACAAAGTCAGCATGGATTTACAAAAGGTAAATCATGTCTGACGAATCTTATAGAATTTTTTGAGGATGTAACTAGTAGAGTGGATAGGGGAGAACCAGTGGATGTGTTATATCTGGACTTTCAGAAGGCTTTCGACAAGGTCCCACATAAGAGATTAGTATACAAACTTAAAGCACACGGCATTGGGGGTTCAGTATTGATGTGGATAGAGAACTGGCTAGCAAACAGGAAGCAAAGAGTAGGAGTAAACGGGTCCTTTTCACAATGGCAGGCAGTGACTAGTGGGGTACCGCAAGGCTCAGTGCTGGGACCCCAGCTATTTACAATATATATTAATGAGCTGGACGAGGGAATGGAATGCAACATCTCCAAGTTTGCGGATGACACTAAGCTGGGGGGCAGTGTTAGCTGTGAGGAGGATGCTAGGAGGCTGCAAGGTAACTTGGATAGGCTGGGTGAGTGGGCAAATGTATGGCAGATGCAGTATAATGTGGATAAATGTGAGGTTATCCACTTTGATGGCAAAAACAGGAAAGCAGACTATTATCTAAATGGTGGCCGATTAGGAAAAGGGGAGATGCAATGAGACCTGGGTGTCATGGTACACCAGTCATTGAAAGTAGGCATGCAGGTGCAGCAGGCAGTGAAGAAAGCGAATGGTATGTTAGCATTCATAGCAAAAGGATTTGAGTATAGGAGCAGGGAGGTTCTACTGCAGTTGTACAAGGTCTTGGTGAGACCACACCTGGAGTATTGCGTACAGTTTTGGTCTCCAAATCTGAGGAAGGACATTATTGCCATAGAGGGAGTGCAGAGAAGGTTCACCAGACTGATTCCTGGGATGTCAGGACTTTCATATGAAGAAAGACTGGATAGACTCGGCTTGTACTCGCTAGAATTTAGGAGATTGAGGGGGGATCTTATAGAAACGTACAAAATTCTTAAGGGGTTGGACAGGCTAGATGCGGGAAGATTGTTCTCGATGTTGGGGAAGTCCAGGACAAGGGGTCACAGCTTAAGGATAGAGGAGAAATCCTTTAAGACCGAGATGTGAAAAACATTTTTCACACAGAGAGTGGTGAATCTCATGGAACTCTCTGCCACAGAAGGTAGTTGAGGCCAGTTCATTGGCTATATTTAAGAGGGAGTTAGATGTGGCCCTTGTGGCTAAAGGGATCAGGGGGTATGGAGAGAAGGCAGGTACAGGATACTGAGTTGGATGATCAGCCATGATGATATTGAATGGCGGTGCAGGCTCGAAGGGCCGAATGGCCTACTCCTGCACCTATTTTCTATGTATCTATAATACCTTCTGCACCATAATGAAGGTTAATAATTTATTTCTGGTATATCCAGACACAGAGAGCACTCATGGTTAGGATCGAACTTGGGTCTCTGGCGCTATAAGGCAGCAACTCTACCGCTGTGCCACTTTGCCACCCTTTTGCTGTTTGCTTTGATGGGAGCATCATGAGCAAGGGGCACATCTACAAGATCAGAACTAACAACATCAAGGGTTATGGTTGGGGAGTGAAAATGTACAATTATCTCCCTCAGAAGTCATTGAGGCAAATGGGCCTCTTTCAAAGCTGATAATACTAATACCAACCTCTTGTTAAGAGTGAAGAGAGACACAAAAAGCTGGAGTAACTCAGCGGGACAGGCAGCATCTCTAAAGATGGGTGACATTTCTGGTCGATGGGTGATGGGTGACATTTCGGGTCGAGACCCTTCTTCAGACTAGTTAAGGTAAAGTGAAATGAGAGATATGGACTATAGATGAGGCTCTCACCAGGGTCTCCTCTATATCATGTAGCTCCGCTCTCACTCCCCATCCCCCCACTCGTAACAAGGGCAGAGTCCCCCTCGTCCTCACCTTCCACCCTAGCAGCCGTCACATACAACAAATAATCCTCTGACATTTTCGCCACCTCCAACGGGATCCCACATTTTCCCATCTCCTCCCCTTTCGGCTTTCCGCAGAGACCGTTCCTTCCTTAACTCCCTGGTCAATTCGTCCCTTCCCATCCAAACCACCCCCTCCCCTTATAATTTCCCTTGCAACCGCAGGAAATGCTACACTTGTCGCTTTACCTCCCCCCTCGACTCCATTCAAGGACCCAAGCCGTCTTTCCAGGTGAGGCAGAGGATCACCTGCACCTCCTCCAACCTCATCTATTGCATCCGCTGTTCTAGGTGTCAGCTGCTCTACATCGGTGAGACCAAGCGCAGGCTTGGCGATCGCTTCGCCCTACACCTCCGCTCAGTTCGCATTAACCAACTTGATCTCCTGGTGGTTCAGCACTTCAACTCCCCCTCCCATTCCAAATCAGACATCAGTCTGAAGTAGGGTCTCGACCGGAAACGTCACCTGTCCCTTCACTCCATAGATGCTGCCTTACCCACTGAGTTTCTCCAGCATTTTTGTCTACCTGAGAGATATAGACGATGATATAGAGAGATACAGAATAATGAATGAAAGATATGCAAAAAAGTTCAAAGGTTTCAAAGATTTCAACATTTTATTGTCACGTATACCAATTAAGGTACAGTGATGTGTACAGTGAAAGTAACGATGATAACGGAAACAGGCCATTGTTGGTTGTTTGTTGGGTGAAAACAAGAATCTGGTGCGATTTGGGTGGGGAGGGATGGAGAGAAAGGGAATGCCAGGGTTACTTGAAGTTAGAGAAGTCAAGAATCATACCACTGGTCTGTAAGCTGCCCAAGCGAAATATGAGATGCTGTTCCTCCAATCTGCGTTTTGCCTCACACTGACAATGGAGGAGAACTAGGACAGAAAAATCAGTGTGGGAATGGGAGGAGGATGAAAGTGTTTGTGGAACAAAGGCCAGTGATGGAGTTGATACAAATCAATTAAACTTTGAATAATAGAACAGATTGTAGGGCTGAATAGCCTTCCCTTATTCCTATGATTTGTTTTCTTTCTTCAGTCAAGGAATTGAGTTTGTTGCAAAGTGCAGAAGGTCACACCGTGGCCTTTACAATCTGGCAATGCATTTGTTAATGTGATAAATCTCACACATAATTATAGCAACAAAGTAATTAGATAACATTAAAATATCAACATCCATGGAAATCAGGAGAACGTGGACATTATCTCAGATTCCAATTTACAGTAGTTTATCAAAAAGAGATCCAACGAAAATGTCAGCACTAATATTCTAAAAGAATGGCTGAGAATCCTGCAAAGGTCATCTCAAATTGAGAAGAGATCCTGGCATCTAATACAGATTAAAAAAAAGCCTTCAGCAATGGTGCAGTAGTTGTATTCTGAATAATCTTGTCCTTTTTAAAAAAAAAGCAAATGCAATGACACAGTACATCATCAGGTAAGTTCAAGGCCAAGGCAGTTACAATTCATGGCTATTGTGCCGAAGGACAGTTGATGAATGTTAGTGTATGAAATAAGTGACCTGGATTACAATAACCGTAAAGCGTGCTTGTCTGAATCGTTCTCTTAAATGTATATAGTCTGAACTAAATACAAACATTTTGTTCTGTGGTTCAGTTAGTTGATACATTGAATCCTTGTACTTTATACTTGGATCCTGAGAGCCACATGCCATTCTATGCTGTTGACGGGTGTGTATATACAAGGCTCCCCGTGGTCACTCAGCCAGCACAAGGCTGAAAAGATCAATTCAATAGCAATTGTGCTCCATTGATGCGCCCGGACTCTACGACTATGTAATCAAGGACTATGGTGGAGCACTGACAAAAAATGACAAAAGGATCGAGTGGGAGTGAGTTATGCCCCTGTCCCACTTAGGAAACCTGAACGGAAACCTCTGGAGACTTTGCGCCCCGCCCAAGGTTTCCGTGCGGTTCCCGGAGGTTTTTGTCAGTCTCCCTAATGGTCGAAAGTGGTTTCCTCTTCTTCTATGTTCCGGCGATTATTTCAAAAAATTCAAAACTGGCCGCGACTAAAAATAGGTTGCCGTTTTAAAAATCGGTAATTTTTTAGTCGAAGCCGGTTGCGATGCTAGTTGAAGGTGGTTGCCGGAGGTTGCAGGTAGTGGAAGGAAGATAAGTGGGACAGGGGCATTAGGGAACGCTGCAACAGTGATGAAGTTGGGTAGTGGAGACTGGTGCAGCGGGTAGTGCTGCTACCTCACAACTCCAACGACTCAAGTACAATCTGATCTCTGCTGCTATCTCTGGGGAGTTTGCACGTCTTCATTATGGCTGCCTGGGTTTCCATCTGGGTGTTTTGGTTTCCGCCCACTACCTAAAGATGTGCTAGTTAGCGGATTAACTGGCAACTCTAAACTCCCCTCCTTGAAGGGGTTTGGTAAGAGAATCGGGACGCTGGAAGAGAGACTGGATCGTAAAGGAACAGTGGAGGTTGCAGAATTAGATTGATGGGATTGGTCCCGAGACCTGGCAGAAATTCAATGGGCCGAATGGCTCACTTTTATAATGCAAGAACATATGAGTGAGGTTTCTGGGAGGTTCCAAATAAATCTTACTGGTTTCATCACATTACCATGAAATGTTTTCTTTTTATATGTGACAAGTCTCAGTGAAATTCTTTGCTTGCCTACCCAAGGTAGGCAAATAGTCACCACATAAAGGACGCTTGCAAAGTTACATTCCACTTCAATCTGAAGCAAATAATACTTTAAATCTACATCCATAATACAATTGCCTGCCTGCAAACTGAGATGATGAAAGTTTGTTTGGAAATCTTTGTAAAGAGGCTCCTGCCTCCCAGGGGATAGGACGCAAAGGAATTTAGATGAGATGTGCAGGAAGGAACTGCAAACCAAGATAGACACAAAAAGCTGGAGTAACTCAGCGGGGCAGGCAGCATCTCTGGAGAAAAGGAATGGGTGACGTTTCGGGTCTGGAGAACGTCACCTATTCCTTCACTCCAGCGATGCTGCCTGTCCCGCGGAGTTGATCCAGCTTGTTGAGTCTATCTTCAATTTAGATGAACTGTTGGTTGGATGATCAACCATTTGGAGATGATCAGAAAAGTCCACTATTGGAGCTGAGCAGGGTGCTCAGATAGGCCAGGCAGGAGCAAAAGTGGAATGAATTCAAGGAGCCTTAGCCATGGAGATGAGAGAGGAGGACCCCAGGTATTTACAATATATATTAACGATTTAAACGAGGGAATTAAATGTGACATCTCCAAGTTTGTGGATGACACAAAGCTGGGTGGCAGTGTGAGCTGCGAGGAGGATGCTATGAGACTGCAGGGTGACTTGGATAGGTTGGGTGAGTGGGCAGATGCATGGCAGATGCAGTATAATGTGGATAAATGTGCGGTTATCCACTTCGGTGGCAGGAACAGGAAGGCAGATTATTATCTGAATGGTGTCAAATTAGGAGAAGGGGAGGTGGAACGAGACCTGGGTGTGCTTGTACATCGGTCACTGAAAGTAAACATGAAGGGCCGAATGGCCTACTCCTGCACCTATTTTTTTTCTATGCTTCTATGTTTCCAAGTAACATGGACTAATTGGCCCACAAGATCTTGACATTCGAAATCAGTGATGAGGAGAGGAATGGAGTGGTTGGAGAAATTATAGTTTGTATCAGTATTGAACTAAAGGGTGATGTGAGCCATCCACAATCACAGTTCTGACAACACAGAGGCAGTGTAGAATTTGGGAGTTGGATGTCATTGTGAAAAAATCTGGGAACATGTGACAGGTGGGGGGGGGGGGGTTGCATTGTGGAGGGTAAAAATGGCAGAGGAGGATGTTTTGGATGTTAGGATGAAGGCAAAGAACAAGTGATCTCCATTGCTGTTGTACTTGTGGTGTAGGTTTAGGCTTATTATAGTCACATACCAGGGTGCAATGAAAGGCCTTGTTTTGCTGCTATCCAAACAGATCAGATATGCCAGACACAGTGGCACAACAGTAGAGTTGCTGCCCTACAGCGCCAATTCTGACTACGTGCGATGTCTGTACAGAGTTTGAACATTTTCCCTGTGACCCCGTGGGTTTTCTCTAGGTGCCCTGGTTTCCTACCACACTCCAAAGATGTACAGGTTTGAAGGTGACGTCTCGGGTTGAGACCCCTCTGCAGACTGAGTCAGGAAAAGGGGAAATGAGAGACATAGAAGGAAAATAGATCAAATGAATGAAAGATATGATGAAAGCAACAATGATGAAGGAAACCTGGAGCCCATAATGTCCATTGTTGGCTGTGGGCTACGTGATAATGAGTTATACAACAGGGCGACAGTGAAACTAGTACGACAACGAAGGTGGGGGAGGGGTGGAGAGAGAGGGAAAGCAAGGATTACTTGAAAATAGAAAAATCAATGTTCATACCGCTGGGTTGTAAGCTGCCCAAGCAAAATATGAGGTGTTGTCCCTCCAATTTACGTTTGGCCTCACTCTGTCAATGGAGGAGGCCCAGGACAGAAAGGTCAGTGTGGGAATGGGAAGGGGAATCAAAGTGACTAACTGTTACATAAAATGTTTAGTAACTGGGAGATCAGGTAGGTCCAGGCGGACTGAGCGGAGGTGTTCAGCGAAACGATTGCCGAGCCTGCGCTTGGTCTCGCCCATATGCAGGAGTCCACACCTGGAACAGCAGATACAGTAGATGAGGATGGAGGTGGTGCCAGTGAATCTTTGCCTCGCCTGAGGGACTGTCCGGGTCTTTGGACGGAGTCGAGGGAGTGAGACCAAGCGCAGGCTGGGCGATCGTTTCACTAAACACCTTTGCTCAGTCCGCCTTGGCCTACGTCATCTCCCGGTTGCCAAACACTTTAACTCCTCTTCAAATTCCAAGACTGACCTTTCTGTCCTGGGCCTCCATTGTCAGAGTGAGGCCCAGCGCAAATTGGAGGAACAGCACCTCATATTTCGCTTGGGCAGCTTACACCCCAGTGGTATGAATATTGATTTCTCTAACTTCTAGTAACCCTTGCTTTCTCTCTCTCTCCATCCCTCCCCCAGCCAAGTCACACCAACTTTTAGGTCGGCTGGTTGAGTCCCATTGTTTGTACAACTCATTATCACCTACCCCACAGCCATCAATAGACTTTTGTGCTCCACCTTTCCTTTCCTTGATCATTTGCCTATCTTTCATTCATTTATTCAATTTACCTTCTATATCTCTCATTTCCCTTTCATAGAAACATAGAAATATAGGTGCAGGAGTAGGCCTTTCGCCCTTCAAGCCAGCACCTCCATTCAATACGATCATGGCTAATCATCCAAAATCAGTACCCCGTTCCGGCTTTTTCCCCATATCCCTTGATTCCTTTAACCCAAAAAGCTAAATCTAACCCTCTTGAAATCATCCAGTGAATCGGCCTCCACTGCCTTCTGTGTCAGATAATTCCACAGATTCACAACTCTCTGGGTGAAAACGCTTTTCCTCATCTCAGTCCTAAATGGCCGATCCCTTATTCTTAAACTGTGACCCCTGGTTCTGGACTCCCACAACATCGGGAACATTTTTCTTGCACCTAGCCTGTCCAATCCCTTCATATGTTTCCCACTCTCACCTCATCCTTCTAAACTCCAGTGAATACAAGCCAGTCGACCCATTATTTTATCATATGTCACCTGGTGAACCTAGGCTGCACTCCCTCAATAGCAGGAATGTCCTTCCTCAAATTAGGAGACCTAAACTGTACAGAATACTCCAGGTGTGGTCTCACCAGGGACCTGTACAACTGCATTAGGGCCTCCTTTCTCCTAAACTGAAATCATCTTGCATTAGCTTTCTTCACTGTCTGCTGTACCTACATGCTTACTTTCAGTGACCGATGTACAAGCACACCAAGGTATCGTTGCACTTCCCCTTTTCCTAATCTGACACCATTCAGATAATCATCTGCCTTCCTGTTCTTGCCACCAAAGTGGATAACCTCAAATGTATCCATATTAAACTGCATCTGCCATGCATCTGCCCACTCACCCAACCTATCCAAGTCACCCTGCAGCCTCATAGCATCCTCATTGCAGCTCACACTGCCACCCAGCTTTGTGTCATCCGCAAACTTTTAGATGTTACTTTTAATTCCCTCGTCTAAATCATTAATATATATTGTAAATAACTGGGGTCCCAGCACCAAGCCTTGCGGCACCCCACTAGTCACTGCCTGCCATTCTGAAAAGGACCAGTTAATCCCTACTCATTGCTTCCTGTCTGCCAACCAGTTCTCTATCCATGTCAATACCCGACCCCCAATACCATGTGCTCTAATTTTCTGCACACTAATCTCTTGTGTGAGACCTTGTCAAAGGCTGTTTGAAAGTCCACATACACCACATCCACTGGCTCTCCCTTATCCATTCTACTTGTTACATCCTCTAAAAATTCCAAAAGATTAGTCGAGCATGATTTTCCTTTCATAAATCCATGCTGACTTTGACCGATCCCGTGTCTGCTTTCCAAATACGCTGCTATAACATCTTTAATAATCGACTCCAGCATCTTCCCCACTACCGATGTAAAGCTAACCGGTCTATAATTCCCCGTTTTCTCTCTCCCTCCTTTCTTAAAAAGTGGAATTACATTGGCTACCCTCCAGTCCACAGTAACTGATCCAGAGTCTATAGAACATTGGAAAATGATCACCAATGCATCCACGATTTCTAGGGCCACCTACTTGAGTACTCTGGGATGCAGACCATCAGGCGCTGCGGATTTATCTGCCTTCAGTCCCAACAGTTTACCTAACACCATTTCCTGACTAATGGGGATTCCCTTCAGTTCCTCCCTCCCACTAGATCCTCGATCCCCTAGTATTTCTGGGAGATTGTTTGTGTCTTCCTTAGTGAAGTACTTGTTTAACTGTTCTGCCATTTCCTTGTTTCCCATTATAAACTCACCTGTCTCTGACTGTAAGGGACCTACATTTGTATTCACCAATCTTTTCCTTTTTACCCCTTCTAAAGAGGCTTTTACAATCAGTTTTTATATTCCCCGCAAGCTTTCTTTCATGCTCTATTTTCTCCATCTTAATGAACCCCTTTGTCCTCCTCTGTTGAGTTCTCCATTTCTCCCAATTCTCAGGTTTGCTGCTTCTTCTGGCCAATTTATATGCCTCTTCCTTGGATTTAACACTGTCCTTGACTTCCCTCGTCAGCCACGGTTGAGCCACCTTCCCCGTTATATTTTTTCGCCAGACAGGGATGAACAATTTTTAGAGTTCATCCATGCGATCTTTAAATCTTTGCCATTGCATCTCCACTGTCAACCCTTTAAGTATAATTTGCCCGTCTATCCTAGCCAATTCCTGTCTCATACCTTCAAAGTCTCCTTTATTCAAGTTCAACACCCTCTTCTCTGAATTAACCGTGTCACTCTCCATCGTAATGCAGAATTCCACCATATTATAGTCACTGTTGCCCAAGGGCCTTCCTCATTACACAGGATTAGTTAGCAATCTTGTTTCCCCTGACTCTCAGGGGAAGGGTATAAAACAATTCCTGCAGCATTGCAGGTCCCGAAGAGCACAGTGGCCTCTGTCATTCTTAAATGGAAGAACTTTGGAACCACCAGGACTCTTCATAGAGCTGGCCACCTGGCCAAACTGAGCAATCGGGGGAGAAGGGCCTTGGTCAGGGAGGTGACCAAGAACCCGATGGTCACTCTGACAGAGCTCTAGAGTTCGACTGTGGAGATGGGACAAATGAAAACAAAGGCATGAGAAACAAGATTCTCTGGTCTAATGAAACCAAGATTGAACTCTTTGGCCTGAATGCCAAGCATCACGTCTGGAGGAAACCAGACACCGCTCATCACCTGGCCAATACCATACCTACGGTGAAGCATGGTGGTGGCAGCATCATGCTGTGGGGATGTTTTTCAGCGGCAGGAACTGGGAGACTAGTCAGGATCGAGGGAAAGATAAACGGAGCAAAGTACAGAGACATCCTTGATGAAAACCTGCTCCAAAGCGTTCTGGATCTCAGACTGGGGGGGGGAGGTTCACCTTTCAACAGGACAACGACCCTAAGCACACAGCCAAGACAATGCAGGAGTGGCTTTGTAACAAGTCTGTGAATGTCCTTGAGTTGCCCAGCCAGAGCCCGGACTTGAACCCGATCGAACATCTCTGGAGGGACCTGAAAATAGCTGTGCATCGACGCTCCCCATCCAACCTGACAGAGCTTGAGAGGATCTGCAGAGAATGGGATAAATTATCCAAATACAGGTGTACCAAGCTTGTAGCGTCATATCCAAGAAGACTTGAGGCTGTAATCGCTCCCAAAGGTGCCTCAACAACGTACTGAGTAAAGGGTCTGAATACTTATGTAAATGTGATATTTCAGTTATTTATTTTTAATTACTTTGCAAAAATTTCTAATAGCTTTTTTATTATGGGGTATTGTGTGTAGATTGATGATAAAAAAATGAATTGAATCCATTTTAGAATAAGGCTGTAACGTAAAATGTTGAAAAAGTGAAGGGGTCTGAATACTTTCTGTATTTTCCAGGGTCTTCACATCATGTAGAACCACATTCACATTCAGATGGCATCGAAGATTGACCACATTGAATCGCCACTTTAATTAGACAGCCTGAGTAATAGATAGCATGAAGGTAATTATGAAGTTGCAAACGGATCATAGAGATTTGCACAATATATATCACTGAAGCACGTTGCTGAGATGATGGGGAGATTGCCGGATGTTAATTGAAGACGAAAGTAATAGCACATCATACAAGATCTTAACAAAGCAGCAAATGAGAAAAAGCCATTCAGCCCATTTTATTGGGAGAGCTGTACACAATTTTCATTCATCATGTGGGTGGCAACAAACAAGAGGGAAAATCAAAAAGGAAAGCAAAGTTCCCCCATCCCTAACGGTAATCAAAATAAACTCCAGGATATTAATCTAATATTATAAGCATTATTCAACCCTGACCAGTTTAATTTCACAGTTGACATTTTCTTCCTCCCAGGAGGACCAAAACCTTCAATGCCCCGAGTCTGTAAAATATTTGATTGTCTGTGAATATAATTTCCTTTCAAATTTATTTTTAAAATGGTTTTATCTTCAGCTTTTTTCTTCTTAAAAGGGAAACATCAATGACTGGGTCCTCTCCACTGTGAGTGAAGCAACACAGAAGCTGTTTAATGATGTGGCTGAAGAATGTTTTCAGTAGCAAATTAATTTGAAAATAGGCCCGCGTCCGGTACATTGGTGCAAGGAAAGTGAGAGGGACGACACAGCTGGTAGAGCTGCTGACACTGCACCAGGCACCTGGGTTCGATCCTGACCTCAGGGTGCAGTCCGCGTGGAGTTTGCACGTTTTCCCTGAGACCACATGGGTGCTCTACCCAGTGCTCCGGTTTCAAAATCAAGATGCATTTATTTGTCACATGTACCAATTGGTACAGTGAAATGTGTGGCCACCATACAGCCATACGAATAATAAAGAGCACAGAACACGATAGTCTTTAACACAGACATCCCCACACAGTGGCATCAAAGTTTCCCACTGAGAGGGAAGGCTCCAAAATCCAGTCATCCTCCTCTGTTGTCCTCTGTTTCCTCCAACATCCCAAAGACGTGCAAGTTTGTAGTTTAATTTGTATCTGTAAATTGCCCTTAATGTGTCAGGAGTAGGTGGGAAAGTGGGAGAGTGTGTACCTGGTCCAAAACACCGCAGCGAGACTCCTGACAGGCACCCGAAAAAAGGGACCACATCACCCCGATCCTGGCCTCTCTCCACTGGCTCCCGGTGCGGTTCCGAATAAATTTCAAGATCCTCCTTTATGTCTACAAAGCCCTTGATGGACTTGCCCCCACCTACATCTAAAGTCTGCTTACCCACCACACCACCTCCAGGTCCCTCAGATCGGCCGACTTGGGGTTACTGAACATCCCGCGGTCTAGGCATAAGCTCAGGGGCGACCGAGCCTTTGCGTTTGCAGCTCCTAGACTGTGGAACAGCATCCCTCTACCCATCAGAACTGCCCCCTCCATCGACTCCTTTAAGTCGAGACTTAAAACTCATCTTTACTCTCAAGCCTTTCTTGACGTCCTCTGAGGGAGGGCTATATGTATGTATTTATGTATGTACTTAATCTATGAACCAATGTTGTATAACGTTAGTACCTCCACCAATGTAAAGCACTTTGGTCAACGAGAGTTGTTTTTTAAATGTGCTATAGAAATAAAAGTGACTTGACTTGACTTTGAATGGGTGATCAATGGTCATCGTGGGCACGGTAGGAAAAAGGGCCTGTTCCTGTGCTGCATCTCTAAACTAAACTGATGGGTCATCTACTACTTGGAGTTTAAGGACATAAATAAAGTGAAAGAGTAAAGAATAAAGGCCTGCTAGATCTCCCAGTTGCTAGCCATTTAAACTCCCATTCCCATACCATTCTGTTCTCCGCCTCCTCCACTGTTACAGTGAGACCATGTGCGGACCAGAAGTACAACACCTCCTACTCTGCTTGGGCAGCCTTCTGCCCAAAGGCATGAACATTGAATTTTCCAATCTCAGATAAAACCCACCAATTCCTCCACACACATTTCTCCCTTGCCCACACCACCCAGTTCCTTTCTCCTCCTCCATACGTTCATTTTCCATCCCTATCGCTCTTCTCTCCCCTCTTCAACCTCTCTTCATTCCATCCCACCCACTATCATTCCTTCCAGTTTAGCATTTCACTCTTTTTGTTTCCTTGCTGAATCTCCATCTGCACCCTCCCGTCTTACTCTCACCTTTAGCCTTTGTTACTATCTCCATCACCAATCACCCCATCTCCTGAATCCACTGATCGCTTGCCAGTTCTGGCCTTCCCGTCACCTCTCTTTTGCAGCTCACCCTCCTCCGCACCATCAGTCTGCAGGTGAGGAAGGGTCCCAACCCGAAATGTCTGAGCTTTTCCCTCCATAGATGCTGCCTAGTCTCCACTTAGTTTTTTTTTAAATCAAGATTTACAGCACCTGTGGTCTCTTTTGTCTTCTGAAGGAATAAATTAAAACTAGCAATTAGAAACACACAAATGACTAAAAGTGGTGAGGAATGTTCATAAAGCATTCCACGTTCTACTTCTACATGAGCAGAATTGAAAAGAGAAGGGAGGTTTTGCTACACTTGTATTAAATATTAAACTACACTGAAATGTAAAAATAAACCTGGAAAGATTGGAAATGAGATAAAAATAGAAAATGCTGGAGTTACTCAGCGAGTTGGGCAGCAGCGTGAAGGAGATGTATTGTTTCAGGTTGATGACCTTTCATCAAATCAAAGTTGGAATCAAAGGGCCAATTGAAATTATAACTTGCTTTGAATAATCCCATTTTGTTCCTCACCCAGGAAGACATGAGCAAGTGAAGAAGAACCTTTTGACAGATTAAATACACCGACACTGTTTGTAGCGAATTGAGAATTCAGAAGAAACTTCATCAAAAAAGTTGTGTTGTAGACAATCCAACTGGTTGGCTAACATGAATACCAAATGCCTACATACAGTATACTGGAATCTGTGGCGGGAAAAAAAAGCTTCTGGAAGAACTTAGTGCGTCAATAGACAATAGACAATAGGTGCAGGAGTATGCCATTCGGCCCTTCGAGCCAGCACCGCCATTCAATGTGATCATGGCTGATCATCCCCAATCAGTACCCTGTTCCTGCCTTCTCCCCATATCCCCTGACTCCGCTATTTTTAAGAGCCCTATCTAGCTCTCTCTTGAAAGCATGTTGTTATATAGCAACTGTCTCATCTCCTTCTGAAAATCTCCCAAATGCTCTACAGTCAGCCAGGTATATTCAATGTTAAACATTATCTAGACTTAGGGCAGGCACTTTGTGCAAGGTTTTCAATGTGACAATGAGAAATTAATTTACCTTTTAGAAAAATAATTGACTGAACATAAGGCAGCTTGTCTATGCTAAAGGGCCTGTCCCACTGTACAAGGTAATTCAAGCACTCTCCCGAGTTTAAAAAAAATCAAACTCGTGGTAAGTACGTAGAATGTACGTAGCGGCTACGTCGGAGTTAGTGGACGTCTCGTAGCGGCTTGTAACGCTAACGGCAGGGACTCGGGAAACGCGGTAACTCATTAAGTTTTTTCAGCACTGTGAAAAATGTCCACGAGAGCCCCGAGTACCTACGAACGGCTATTACCGTAATTCTCCGAGTTCGAATCAGGGGAAACTCGGGAGAACTCTTGAATTATCTCGTACAGTGGGACAGGCCCTTAACTCTCCTGCCTTTCTCTTACATCAGGCTGAGTGCTGTCAGGGACCGTGACTTAACATCCCACCTGAAAGCAAGCAGCTGTGTTGTGGAGCTCCCCACACCATGCTGAATTATCAACCAAGGATTTCGTGCACAGCTCCGATGTAGATTGCACAAAACCTGAATGTGCCATAAAAGTGAGAAGGATATTGATTAGTGCAGGTGTCAGAGGTTACGGGGCGAAGGCAGGAGAATGTGGTTAGGAGGGAGAGATAGATCAGCCATAATTGAATGGCGCAGTAGCCTTAATGGGCAGAATGGCCTAATTCTACTGCTATCCCTTATGACCTTATGATTGATCGAGTCAAGCATGTCAAGCATACTTTGTACAGTGAGATTCTTGGATTGTGTACAGTACAAACAACGTAAAGGACAATGACAAAGTCACAAAAGTATTAAATATGGTCGGGCCTGGCAGTAACGTCACGCAATCCCCTTGCCTCAGCTCCCTCCCATCTGGTTAAATCTGGTTACCACACAACTAGTAGTGGCATATGCAACTTTGGGTCGGAGAATTTGAGAAAGCTGTGAGATTTAGCAGTAATGAAGTCTGACTTTCTAAAGTGGTCCCAGGAATACAAAACTTCAATTTCTCAGAAAGTCTTCCCTTAGACCAGAGAAGATTGAGGAGATTTGATAGACGTGTTCAAAACCATGGGCAGCACCGATAAGGCAAATGATAAGAAAATGTCAGCAGTGGAGTGATGAGAGGACGGAATTAAGATGATTGGTGAGGAGATGGAAGGTAACATGAGGAATATCATTCTCCTTTTCAAACACAAGTGCAACGATCTGGAGGGATAATGTAAGCAGTCGATTGTGGTCTTTAATAAGGTCATTATGGAAATATTTTAGTAAGGCCATGGGTTAAAAAAAAAAGTGAATAACTATGCCTGAATTGTTCTTTTAAATCTGTTGTAATATTTTGGATGGACCCTTCTTTCCAGGAGCATACCCTTAGTTTATTGTCACGTGTAACGAGGTACAGTGGAAAGCTAGTGTTGCATGCTATCCAGTCAGCGGAAAAACAATACATGATTACAATCGAGCCACTCACAGTGTACAATATTACAGCAGATTGAGTGATGGAAAAATCGCTCTTTCTGAATTCACAAATCACGACCAAAAGATCTGAGATACAAAATGAAAGTGCATTCTTACAGAATCTACGTGAGGAAAAATATAACTAAGCGAGCAGAAAATGTGAAAGGAACAACAAACTTTGTCAAGGGTTCGTGTATGGAAAATCACGACAAGGACTGTTTTCAAGGAATGCAACCTCTCCATATTGTGGGGGTGTACTGTTGTAATAATCATCCAATTTATACGATGCATAATCTGTGGAATGGGGAATTACTACGATTTTTTGAGCTCAGGAACAGAAATATTAAAAGGATTGCTGAGAGGTCAGTTGAGGAAGTGTTTTTAACAAGTGTTACACCAGCAGTAACTATAAGGAGAAATATTCTGCAGGAGCGAGGTGTTCGTATGAATTAATACACTTGGTGAAAGCTGAAAAAACGCAATTATTAGTTGCCCGATTAAACAGTTGTTTTGGAATAAATGCAAGAAATGTTTTAATTACTGAAGTTGATATACTGTAATCCCTGAAGGGTTTTCATGCTCACTTAACTGTGTCTAGAGTTTAGCACATCCGAGCTTTAATACTGTTGATGCATTTTCCTTTAAGCTGTTACAGTGAAAAGAATGCCGCTGGAAAGCTCAGTATAAATGGCCCATGACGGAGGAATCTCCAGGAATCAGAGGAAAATGGGGAATGTTTGGAAAATAGTCAATCTAAGACCCTTAAACCCCTGTCCCACGGTACGAGTTCATTTCTCCCGAGTTTGACCTGATTCGAACTTGGAGATTTACGGTTAATGGCCACTCGTCGGTACTCGGGGCTCTCGTGGACATTTTTCATTGTGTTGAAAAATCTTCACGAGTCTTCCCGTGCTTACCAGACATTAGCGAGTCTTCCCGAGTACCTGCCGTTAGCGCTAAGAGACGTCCCAGAGCTCCGACGTTCCCGCTACGTTCATTCTCCGTGCTTACCACAAGTTTTTTTTTGTTTTAACTCGGGAGAACTCTTGGAATGAACTCGTACCGTGGGACAGGGCCATTACATCATGGAAAAAAAAGATGATGGGAAATTAGACCAATTTAGAAAAACTAACTTCACGGTGAAGTTAGAAGACACAGTAATTAGATTAGGGCAATGTATGAATTGCAAGGCATAGCTAGCTGAAGCAAAGATAAACATAGGGTGTTTCCAAACCATGCTAAGCAGTAGAGAAGTGTTCATATGGTAAGAGGGGTCACACCAATAAAACTTGGCATAGTTTATGCAAACCATTGTGAAGGAAATGGGGAAAATAGCCATCAGGCAGAAAGTGGCAATTCCTGCAGAGATAAGATTAGAGACCACAACAAATAGTAGATTACTGCTGAATTATTGCGAAAATGTAAAATAGACATGCAATTATTGTATTGCAAATACTACAAATGGCTGGAAGTATTTTGAGTCGGTTTAAGGCTTCTCTCGAACAGCTTCCCCAGTAAGCTGTGATTGAACATGATTAAACAAACTTGTTCAACAGACTCACCACTGCTGTGTTAGGTTTTCTTTGTGTGCTGTCCTGATCTCCGCCGGAAATAAGAGGGTAACTGGGCCCCACATGAAAGCCAGATTCAGGATGTATGGGAAACACACAAATCCCTCTGATAATTGGTACTGCAAGCAGCATCTGTACCGGACTACTGCCAACCAAGTGGCTCCTAATGGGGTGAGTACATTCAAATTTATCACCCATAGGTAGAGGCTTAGATCCTCCTCTGTTGTCAGGTAACTAAGATGCAGCTCAGCATGATCGGTGTGAAGGGTAAATACTTCAAGGTACTCACACGAGGAAGGGTTAGATGCCAGGGTTCTGACGCAGAGAAATAGGGTGCAAGAGCATCTTGTGCAGGGAAGAAACCTTGAGGTGGTATAAAATAATACTGCGTATTGGTGGTAGTCCATGCAACATACTGGCCATGGTGGACCCAACAAACCCACAGTACAAATAATAGTCGGTCATAATTAAAAAAGTCATAAAATGGATGACAGAGAAAGGATACGAACTGGAGGCATCCCTTGCTGAGCTGAATGCTTGGTCGAAGAAAAAGGTAAATATGAAGAAAGAGCAATTATACTCACAGAACCAATAAGAAAAGGTAAAACTAGTGGCAACAAAGTGAGGAAAGCAGAGGTGAGGATGCAGATGGTGGTGTGGTGGCTGCGATACTTAGCACTCTGCCAGTGGACAGAGGCAGCATTGACTGGGGGGGGGGGGGGGGGCGTTGGAGGAGGAAACCTATTTATGGACTTGATCAAGGTTATGTCCCCCCCCCCCCCCCCATACTACCACTAGGATGTAAAGAAAACAGCCACAGTCCCAGTGGCTCTGATTAGGACAGAAATAAAGACAAGTGGGGAATAGGCAATAAGTACATGCAGAATATCAGGAAGCATCGACAGTCTCACGGATGTAGATGACTATAAATGTACTGCCTGCCTGCCTCAAAGAGGAACAATGGCAGACAGGCACTTTGGATTAAGTTAGCGGCATTAAAACAGGCTTACAGGCATAATGATAGCAGTTACTTGACAGTGAAGGCTGAAGAACCATCCATGGTATGGACATCTTATTCGCTGGCTACCGAGGTAGAACATGGGCATTGCAACTCAGGGACCTATCCATGAACAAGAATTTCATCATTTTATTAGTGAGAGTTGCGAAAAATCAACTCAGCAGGAGAAAACGTGTTTACTTTTGGCCTGCTTGGGGATGAACGCTAAGACAAAGTTACCGGTAAGCACCAGCGCAACTTGTGGAGTCAGTACCTTTGGTGTGTAAAAGGTTGAACTCCTGAGAACAGGAAACGGGGAGGTGGAGACCCAATGACAGCGCTAAAGAAAGTGCCAGCACTGACTGAAGGAAGATCCAGAAACTCACGTGGTGCTTGTGGTGCTTGGTTGGCATGGTGGCGCAGCAATAGACAATAGACAATAGGTGCAGGAGTAGGCCATTTGGCCCTTCGAGCCAGCACCGCCATTCAATGTGATCATGGCTGATCATCCCCAATCAGTACCCCGTTCCTGCCTTCTCCCCATCTCCCCTGACTCCGCTATTTTTAAGAGCCCTATCTAGCTCTCTCTTGAAAGCATCCAGAGAACCTGCCTCCACCGCCCTCTGAGGCAGAGAATTCCACAGACTCACCACTCTCTGTGAGAAAAAGTGTTTCCTCGTCTGCGTTCTAAACTCCTTATTCTTAAACTGTGACCCCTGGTTCTGGACTGCCCCAACATCGGGAACATGTTTCCTGCCTCCAAGCCCTAAACAATCTTAATTAAGATTACAATTAAGCGGTAGAGTTGTTGCCTTACAGCGCCAGAGACCCGGGTTCGATACTGACTAAAGGTGCAGTCTATATGGAGTTTGCACGTTCTCCCCGTGATCTGCATGGGTTTTCTCCGGGATCTCCGGTTTCCTCCCACACTCCAAAGACGCACAAGTTTGTAGGCTAATTGGTTTCGGTAAAATTGTAAATTGTCCCTAGTGTGTGTGGGATAGTGTGAGTGTGCGGCGATCGCTGGTCGGTGCCGACGTGCTCGGCCGAAGGGCCCGTCCCCAAACTAAACTAAACTAAACCCGGACAGCAGAACCAGCTAGCTGGGGAGAATCTGAGAAGGTGGGTGTGGACAGACATTTCTCACGCTGATCTGACTATTCAAGAGATGGTTGAAACAGTGCATGAACCAGTTCACGACACCTATGGGAGGAGGGATAGGTATTGGGGCAAATGTTGAGAGGCTGGAAGAAAGAGACATTAAAGAAACAAGAGGCTGAGGTGTCAGCTGTAGTGTAAACATAGAAACATAGACAATTGGTGCAGGAGGAGGGCATTCGGCCATTCGAGCCAGCACCGCCATTCATTGTGATCATGGCTGATCATCCACAATAAGTAACTCGTGCCTGCCTTCTCTCCATATCCCTTGATTCCACTAGCCCCAACAGCTCTATCTAACTTTATCCTTTGCCTGTGTGTGAATGTGTGTGAGTGATTGGTGGTGGTCGGAGGGGCCGTAGGCGCAGAATGGCAGCCACGCTTCCGTCAGTCTGCCCCAGGGCAGCTGTGGCCACAGAAGTAGCTTACCACCACCGAGTGTGACTGAGGAGTGAATGAATAATGCGATGTAAAGCGCCTTGAGTATTAGAAAGGCGCTATATAAATCCCATCCATTATTATTATTATTATCTTAAATTCATCCAGTGAATTGGCCTCCACTGCCCTCAGTGGCAGAGAATTCCACAAATTCACAACTCTCTGGGTGAAATGTTTTTTGCTCATTTCAGTCTTAAATGGCCTCCCCTTTATTCTTAGTCTGTGGCCCCTGATTCTGGACTCCCCCAACATTGGGAACATGTTTCATGCATCTAGCTTGTCCACTCCTTTAATAATTTTACATGTTTCTCTTAGATCCCCCTCATCCTTCTAAATTCCAGTGAATACAAGCCCACTCTTTCCAATCTTTCCTCATACGACAGTCCCGCCATCCCAGGGAATAAACCTCGTGAACCTACGCTGTACTCCCTCAATAGCAAGGATGTCCTTTCTCAAATTAGGAGATCAAAACTGCACACAATACTCCAGATGTGGTCTCACCAGGGCCCAGAGGAAGGACCAGGACGTCTCACAATCTATAAATGATAATGGGGATGTTAGTTTAGTTTAGTTTAATTTAGAGATGCAGAGCAGAAACAGGCCCTTCGGCCCACCGAGTCTGCACTGGCCAGTGATCCCCGCACATTTACACTACCCTACACACACAAGGGACAATTGTACATTTATACCAAGCCAATTAACCTACAAACTTAAGATAGACACAAACTGCTGACAGGCAGCGTCTCTGGACTGAAGGAGTGGGTGATGTTTTGGGTCGAGACCCTTCTTCAGACTGATGTCTGCGGAGGGGAAGATACATAGATAAGGAAGTGTTGGTGAGGCAACTGTATGTCTTTGGAGTGTGGGAGCAAACCGAATATCTCAGACCACGCGGTCATGGGGAGAACTTCACACCGACAAGCACCCGTAGTCTGGCGCTGTAAGGCAGTACCTCTACCGCTACGCCACCGTGCCACCCCTAGAGTGGATGCTGCTAGAGGTTTGGTTGATGTAACTGTATGTCTTTGTGTGAACATTGTCTTGCAGCATGCTTATGTATCAAAGCCTTGAGGCTTTGACCGATTTCCTTGAGGTGTGCGTGATTGTGTTTTACTTACTGTGTAGATTTTGGAGCGGAAGCTGTATTGTGTTTGAAGTGTATGTATGGTCTATGAGATTTAGGATTGAGCTGCTGACAACTTGTGAGATCACGTGAAAAGCTGTTACTCATTTGTTAAATCTGTTTTGGAAGATGTCGAAAGAGTAATCTCATGTTCCACAGGAGTACGGTGTGACTGCCGAAAGATTTTGCTACTCCAAGTGAAATATATTTGCTGGGTTTTAAGAGGCAGTGACTCTTTATCAAGTAGTCACGGCTGTGTGGGACCTCACCCAACCATCCTGCTTTTCTTTTATCCTTTGGCTTATGAGCAATTAATTTCCATTGCAGAAATTAACAGTTGACTGGCATTGTGGAATCGAGGATAAGGCTTTAAAAAGGCGAGTGCCTCTATTTTGGAGATTAAATGCCAACATTTCAGAAAGAAGTTGGTATTTGGTGATCAGTGGACATTTAAATTGGAAACTTGAAAGTGGTCATTTGTAAGAGAGCAGAACAATTGTGGGAGGGGGAGGGGGGGGGGGGTAATCTTACACATTACTTTTCTTAACAACACTGTGTTTCTAAAAGGTCAAAAGATGTTGCTCAAGATTTTCTGATTTGAATTTTTGAATTATTTTGAGAAAGCTTGTCACCACAGTGCCTTTATTTGAAAATGCAAATAAGCAACCCGGATCCCCGTTTTGTAGAAGGTGAAATGGGAATGGGCTTGAAGTTGGGTATGTCTCTGGAAAAATGTAGATGAGCGCCTGTGGGTTACTTTACCAGTCAATTACATCAGACCCAGCCTCACAATAATGGGGGGGGGGGGAGCTGTTTCATTTTCATTCCAAAAAATAATAGAACGTAAAATGGAAACTACACCTCTTGATGATTATGAGTAAATATAACACAAACTGCGCACCGTTTACCCATCAGCTATGGAAAACTTGAAGACATTAATCTCTATTTAAGGAATAAACGAGAAGGGATAGGATAGATTAAATGGACTCTGCATTAAGTGGCATTGGAAGGGGGTTGGGTGGAGTTAACTCGCTGGCTTTGAAGCATTTTACAATGGAAATTAAACAAGATTACTTCATAACGGAAAGCCTTGTGCATGATCAATACGTCTGGAAGTTGTCGCTTGCAAGGATGGAAATTTCACCAAACCGCCAGGGTGAAATGTCAACTAGGTTCATACATGAGCTCAGTCCATTGGCCTAGCAACATCATGAATAAAATGGAGCATTTGTCTTTTATCTTCCAAACCTAGAGTCTTGTGGTACAGATTTAAGCTTAATATTGTCACGTCCAGCAAGGTAGTGAAATGCTTTGTTTCGCATACGATCCAAACAGATCAATGATACCATATGTAAATGCAATCGTCAAACTCAAGTACAATAGATAGAGTAAAGGGGAAGATACATAGCAAAGATTCTATAGCAGAGCAAGCTAGACCACTCCTGCTAAATGCAATGGGCTGACGTGTAGTACGCAACGGAACGGAACGTGGGCCTTTTTTTCATCCATTTCCGTAACCAGACGCGACCCGACCCGACCCGACCCGACCCGCAGTGTAATCAACGTTGCGGGGGAACAGTCTGCGTTAATAAATGATCATTCTGAAAATGAAGAGAAGATTTTTACCAAATAACTTTTATTTTTACGAGGATGTTTCCGTAACCGGCTCCCGTCTCGGCTATGGGATCTTTGGTGCGGAGACGGAAGCCGGTTACGGAAATGGGGTCTAAAATTACCCATGAATCTGCCCATGACCGTACTACTTCTTTTTCGACGAGTGATCTATCTTGCTCGCTATAGGATTATTTGGTACAGAGTGCAGAATATAGCTCTCGGCATTATAGCGCATTAGCTCCATAAACAATGTCCAATGTGATCAATGGTAGAGGTGAGTCAGACAGTATCCGAGCTTAATGTTGAACGAGTCTTACTGCAAAGATCACCTGAGGTAATGAAAGAATAGAGTGGAATTGGCAAGGATCTGTGAATAAAAGGTTAAATGGTTTAATATCAGGGAGAATTATGCCAAATGTCTAAGATGAAGTCAGACGTTGCATTCAACACAGGTGGGAGGTTTTCAAGAGAATGGTGGCCTAAGTCCAGTATATCTTTGGAATTAGATTTGCTTAGTAAGTTTGCAGATGAGATGAAAATTGCCAGGCTCGCAGACTGTGAGGAAGGCTGTCAAAGTATTCAGCGGGATATAGATCAGCTACAGAAATGGGCAGAGAAATGGCAGATGGAGTTTAACATGAGCAAGTGTGAGCTGTTGAACTTGGGGAGGTTGAATGTAAGGGGAAAATATACAATTAATGGCAATACCCTTAACAATATTGATGAATAGAGGTGTCTTGGATTGTAAGTTCTAAGTCCATAACACTCTGAAAGTGACAACACAAGTGGATAGAATAGTAATGAAGGCATTTAGTAAGTTTGCCTTTATTGGTCAAAACATTGAGTACAAGTCAGTTTTAAAGGACTTTGGTGAGGCTGCATTTGGAGTATTAATAATAATAATAATAATAATAATAATAATAATAATAATAATAATAATAATAATAATAATAATAATAATAAGCCTTTATTGTCATTGTACTTAGAAATACAACAAAATTAGGAGAACTACTGATTAGTGCAACCAAAACAAGTTAAAACAAGATAAAAAAAACACATCCAATTACATCCAATACGTTATTTAACTGCTTGAAATAGTAGATAAATTATATTTATCATACATAGGTGTGTAATTTGCGTGTCATTCTGGTCGTCCATTACAGGAAGAATGTGCGGGATTGGAAAGGGTACAGAGGCAGCCTGGATTAGAGGATATTGGCTACATGGAGATGTTGGATGGACCTCCTAGAAATATATAAAATTATGAGAAAACAGATAGGGTAGAGAGTCGGAACATTTTTCCCAGGATAGAAACGGCAAATACTAGACGGTGTAGCTTTAAGGTGAGAGGGGAAAAGTTTAAAGAAGATGTGTGGGGGAATAATTTTTTTAGACAAAGGGTGTTGAGTGCCTGGAATGCAATGTCACGGGTTGTGGTGCAGGAGGATATGATAGAGACATTGAAGGCACTTTTGGAAAGACACATTGATATGCAGGGAATGGAGGAATATGAATTATATGCAGGCAGATAAGAGTTGATCTTGGAGTTACGATCGTCACAGACATAGTGGGATGAAGGACCTGTTCCTGTGCTCTACTGTTCAATGTTCCTGACAACATTAACATTTCAGAATAGGGGAAATTGTACTAATATAGCAGTATTCAGCATATCCACATATTTGATTTAGTGTGTTAGCATTGTTTCATTTGGTATTCACATGAATGATTAAACTCTGATTACTGAGAAGTGCAGTATATTGCCTAATCAATCAATGGTCACTGGAACAACTAAGTGACAGATGAACTATGGTCAGAGGTGGTAAACTGATAAAGTGACTGAGAGAAATAAAGTTACGCATACACTGATCAAATTGATAGTAAGCTTGAATATATCAGACGGTTGCCAAACAGACTGCAAGATTGTTTAAAGGAACAAATAAACAGGCGTGATACCCGTGGAATGTGAAGTATAACACGCTGGTCTGACTACACCAGCCTGTAGTTTGACTGTAGAAGAAGTGGTCAGAAACTCTCAGAGGTTTAATCAACAGGCACATTCCTTGAAAAACCTGTGAAGGTTGGCTATTCAAAATTGGGTAATATCTGCAATCTCAAAGTAACTGGGCAGTTGCCTAAAGTAAATTAGTGAGTCAAGACTTTAAGCTATTGATTATTTAAAAAACAACATTGCTTTAAGGGTTTTTTTGCGCAGTAATTGGCGACCAAGGCAGGATTCAAATAGGTTTGATTTGCATGAAAATTACAAATGGTTGAATAACTGCGGCTATAACATGCAGCACGGTGGCGCAGAGGTAGAATTGCTGTCTCAGTGCCAGAGAACCAGGTTCGATCCCGACTACGGGTGCTGTCTGTACTGGGTTTGTACGTTCTCCCCGTGAGCTGCGGGGCTGAAGGGCCTGTTTCCCCTGCTGTATCTCTAAACTAAACTAAACTAAACTGAAGAGCATCAAAGTCAAGGAAATTGTGGGAAATGTGAATAGAGTGTTTAACTGCAGGAAATGGCCCTCTGAACTTCCTCTGTAATTGAGTGCTATAAATTATGGCCAAAATACTTTGTTGTCACTTCTCTTCCCTTAAGATCAATTCTCTTGCACTCTGCCTGATTTTATGTTTATCTTTGTCCAAGTACCCCGCACATGTGGCTCTTTAAGCCTCCCTCCATGGCAGCTGGGAGATGTCCACAGAATCAAGTCAACCTTTTCTGTGACGATTTGCCATCAGGTATGAAACCAATTGATAATAGACTTTGAGAGATGTTTACGATAGAGACAAACACTATCAGAAATGACCAAAGTGCCCAGCATAAAACAGCCGATGGTTGAACCACATGGGAGCAGACAAGTCCTGATGGGTCACAGGTCACTCAGATGAACCCAGTAGGGGTAAAGTGCCCTGTGAAGAATCAAAGCTCTTCAGCAAATGCATCATCAGTAAAGTGCATTTGCAATATTTGTCAAAAGATCAATTCATCACACATCAGACCTTAAAAACAGCATTAGGAGAGTCATTAGAGAGACTCAAGTCTATGTACACGTAATCAGTAGTGTAGTATGTAACAAGGCAGTAGAGCAATCCTACACGTTTTCTTAAAGTATCTGCCAGAGCCGCACTCGTTAAAGTGACAGTAATGTACATTTTGCTTGTTTTGTTAATAACAAATTAGAGGTGAATGCTTGTGTTTGAACAATTAAAAATCTACATTGCTGTCAATTACTTTACATTACAGCAATGATTTCTTGGTGTGCCCGGAATGGGATGTGAAAGGCACTGTATAAATGCTACTCTTGTGGGTGGGGGAAGGGCAGGAAATAAAGGTCAGGGTTGTGCAACCTGTCAACCTCCAGTCAATTAAGTTATATCGGTGAGACCAAGCGTAGGCTGGGCGATTGTTTCGCCGAACACCTCCGCTCGGTCTGCATTACCAACCTGACCTCCCGGTGGCTCAGCACTTCAACTCCCCCTCCCATTCCGTATCTGACCTCTCTGTCCTGGGCCTCCTCCACAGCCAGTGTGAGCAACACCGGAAATTGCACCTCATATTCCGCTTGGGGAGTCTGCATCCTGGGGGCATGAACATTGAATGCTCACAATTATGTTAGCCCTTGCTGTCTCCTCTCCTTCCTACCTCTCCCTCAGCCCTCGGGCTCCTCCTCCTCCTTTTTTCCTTTCTTCTCCCCACCTCCCCCCACCCCCCCATCAGTCTGAAGAAGGGTTTCGGCCCGAAACGTTGCCTATTTCCTTCGCTCCATAGATGCTGCTGCACCCGCTGAGTTTCTCCAGCATTTTTGTGTACCTTCCAGTAAATGAACTTGGGTAAACAAATGTGTGTCACGGTGGCACAGGGGTGGAGCTGCTGCCTTACAGCGCCAGAGACCCGGGTTTGATCCTGTCTGTACGGCGTTTGTACGTTCTCCCTATGACCTCCGTGGGTTTTCACTGAGAACTTCAGTTTCCTCCCACACTCCAAACACGTACTGGTTTGTAGGTTAATTGGTTAGGAGTAAATGTAAAAATTTGTCTCGAGTGTGTGCAGAGTACTGTTTATGTGTGGGGATCGCTGGTCGGTGCGGACTCGGTGGGCCGAAGGGCCTAGTTCCGTGCTGTATCTCTAAAATAAAGAAACTGTCCATAGATGTTGCCCTATTTGCTGAAGCATTTTTCATTTACGCTTCAAAACTATATCACCAGATCACCTTGCGCATGAGAGTTTACTGTACACAAACCAGCAATATATTTCTTATATTACAATAATTCATATATACCAAAAAGTGGGTGTTTGGCTGTAACGGCTTTGAGACTTCCAATGGAAGGTGCTAGAACAAACGCAAGTTCTTTCCTATTGCATATGACAAAGCAATCAACCTCGCACTTGATAAATAGTGAGAAAAAACTGACACTGCGCTAAAAATATGTGCCTGGGTCGGCCGTAGGAGGTGCGGGGCCCAATTGGGAACAATTCTGCTGAGCCCCAGGTTCCCAGCCGAGGTCTGTAGAATCATAGAAATACAAATAAAGTCTAGTATAGACTTTATATCTCTATGGTAGAATGGAAAGTCATCAAAATGTGCGCTTAAAAAGTGCCTGCGACTTAATGGACCAAACAGATCTAAGCTACATTTTAATATAAAATTGCTACATGTAGGCCTACAAGGAACAAACAAAATGTGTAGATCACCTCTGAAAAGTACATAGTTACAATACCACTTGTTTTAGTGACTGTGAAATGAAAAAATAATAATTTAAGTTGTGCCATTTTGTATCACCTTTCCCTCACAGAGAGAGCTTTATCCAGACGCACAGCATTGATCGCAAATCAATTAGACAATAGGTCGCACAAAGCGTTATCAGAGCTCTGAAGGGAAGAAGATGATGGATCAAACAAACTGTCAAAGATAACTGGCAGAAAGCCTCATCGTCAGAATTTTCAACCCAGCGTGAAGACCTTGCTCTATAGGTGGTTAGAAAGGGCCTCCATTAAGTATGATCAGAATATTCTTCATGCTGCCTCTGTGCTAACAGCACAGGAAATGAGACTGTTGTCCACCTTGACTGATATTCTTTTGTCTGGAATGCCTGGGATTAATTGTCGAAGTTGACCCCAACATGCTGCAGACCGCAGACGTCTGTGCCAAACGGATTGTTCCCCGGGATGCATTGCGAGAGATACAACATCAATGTTTGCTGGAAAAGCACCAACACAGTGAAACACTCGCTCTGGTACATCCTAAACTTACTGGTGCTACAGAGCAAAGTGCTGCCCATGACCAAGTGCAACAAGCTGTCACAAACTCAGGATCAACGCTTTGAGCTGAGTGAGGCGGCAAAGCTGAATGCAGCTATTGCAAACTCACTATGAGGAAGGGCCACTGTTAAGGGCCTTCCCACCATAGCACATGAATTAGTCAGTCTGTGTTAAAACCCCATGAACTATTTGATCAGGAATCGTTTATCAATGATAACTGACAATATTCAATCAATAAGTGGTGAGAATGAACTGAATCCTCGAAACTAATATCAAGTTGGTGATATTTCTGTATCCTCTTTCCCAGCTTTGCACCACCCTCCTCCACCACAATCCGTCTGAAAAGAGTTCCCGCCCCAAAGCATCACCTATCCATTCCCTACACAGATGCTGCTTGATCTGCTAAGTTCCTCCAGCTCGGTGTAGATTAAACATTGAGAAATTAAATAACACAATCTGTGATGAGAAATTTGGATGCATCGGCGAGACCAAACGTAGACTGGGCGATCGTTTCACTGAACACCTTCGCTCAGTCCACCTGGACCTACCTGATCTCCTGGTTGCCCCCTTCCCATTCCCACACTGACCTTTCTGTCCTGGGCCTCCTCCATTGTCAGAGTGAGGCCAAATGCAAATTGAAGCAACAGCATCTCATATTTTGCTTGGACAGGTTACAACCCAGTGGTTTGAATATTGGTTTCTTTAACTTCGTATTCCTGTATCCCCCCCCCTCTCTCTCCATCCTTCCCCCACCCAAGTCAGACCAGCTTCAAAGTCATCATGTTGAATCTCATTGTCTGCACTCACCTAACAAACAGCTGACAATGGCCTGTTTCCTTTCACATCCTTTTTTGCATATCTTTCATTCATTGTTCTTTATCTCTCTACATTACCGTCTATATCTCTCGTTTCCCTTTCTTCTGACTTACCAGCCTGCAGAAGGGTCTCGACCCGAAACGTCACCTATTCCTTTCCTCCAGAGATGCTGCCTGACCCGCTGAGTTACTCCAGCTTTGTGTATCTATCTATCTATTTGTATATCACATTTGATCGTACTGGTTCATGGAGAAAATTGCTAAGCTGTGGCATTTAATGCTGTGAATTTAATCAATTCATGACTCTTGAAAGGCAGCACCTTCAGCAATACAATGCTCACTCAGTGAAGTATTGAAGAGACATAGCATGGAAAAAGAGAAAGGGAGAAATCATGATGTACTGGCAACAGAACAATTGAAGTCTTACTTGCTTTAGCTCCACAGCCCCAATAATGTAAAACACACAGATGAACAGACAATCATTAATAATATAGAACATTAATTATCGGTAATACTAGGTAACCAGACTGTAATAGTGTAAAACTGATTTCCATAGTGCAACCAAAACTAAGTGCATCGTAGATCATGGTTGCTGAGGGAGAGGTTAGTGTTGTGCAGTATTCAACTGTCTGATGGTTGCTGGGAAGAAGTTGTTCTTGAACCTGGAGACAATTATATTTGGGTTCCTGTAACTGTTTTCCTTTTTCTGTAGTTGTGAGATGAGGGTGTGGCCTGGATAGTGAGTGGTGGTGATATTAGTGCCTCCGAGGCAGTGCGTCATGTCGATCCCCTCGATGATGGGACGTCGATGGCCACAAATGCCTATCACTTCCTGGAGGCTACTTTGTTCTTGGGCATTCACGTTTACGAGCCAGGTCGTGATGCAACCAGTTAGTACGCTCTCTACTGAGAACCTGCAGAGGTTTGAAAGAGTAGTCGTTGACAGACCAAATCTCTTCAATCTTCCAAACAAGTAGAAGCATTGCTGAGCTTTCTCTGTGATTGCATCAATGTGGCCGGTTTTAGGATAGCTCTTCAGAGTTGTGCAGCCCAGGAACTTGTATCTGTTGATTCCCTCATTTACCATATCATCGATTCGTGCATCCCTGGCTTTCACCTTCTTAAGTCAACAATCAGCTACTTGGTCTTGCGAATGCTGAGAACAAGACTGTTGTACTGGCACCATTCAATCACATTATCAATCTCCCTCCTGGTAAATGCCTACTATGTTCTGTTTAAGAAGGAACTGCAGATGCTGGAAAATCGAAGGTAGACAAAAATGCTGGAGAAACTCAGCGGGTGCAGCAGCATCTAGGAGCGAAGGAAATAGGCAACGTTTCGGCCCGAAACGTTGCCTATTTCCTTCGCTCCTAGGTGCTGCTGCACCCGCTGAGTTTCTCCAGCATTTTTGTGTACCTACTATGTTTTGTTTCTGTCCTAAAGCTGCACCCGAGGTGATTAACTAGATTCCAGCGGATAAACTAATCAAATGACTAGAACTATAAAGATAATGTTATCCTCCAAATGAGCACACACAGAGAATGTGTCACTAAACTATAGAAGGAAGCACACCTGAAAACAATATGAAAAATGTCCAAAGTACACATGTGTGCTTTATCCAAAGAGGAAGAAAGATTCCAAGGGGAGTAAGGGACGACCGTGGCTGACAAGGGACGTTAGGGACAGTATAAAAATAAAAGAGAAGTACAACATAGCAAAGATGAGCAGGAAGCAAGAGGATTGGGTAATGTTTAAAGAGGAACAGAAGATAACTAAAAAGGCAATAAGGGGAGAAAAGATGAGGTACTTTGGTTCTGGTGACTACAATAAATACAAGCTGGTTTCCCAGAGGTGCAGTCTCTCTCTATTGTCTAAGTAAAGTGATGTTTTCAGATGGGCACCGATTCCCCCATTTATGACTAGACTGTTCTTTGTACCATTAAGGGCCTATCCCACTTGGGCGTCATTTGCGCATCATGCAGGTGGCACGCGAAGATTTTATGAATCTCAAAATCCTGGCGTCACTGCCTACGTCACCACGCACCATGCGCGCGTAATGCACGCCATGCGCGCATCACGTGCGCGTCGTGACGCGTAAACCATGTCGCGTAAATGAAGCGCAAATGACGCCCAAGTGGGACAGGCCATTTACTCTTAAAATCTATACTCACCTTATAGCTCACATCCATATCTTTCCCAGAACGAGTAATCTTCGTCTATTTTTGAGGTTTTTGAAATAAAAACTTGGTTTTGATTACCGATTTGCCTGATATTCTTTTCACAAACTTTGTAAGAACCTGTACAAGTCGTTTGTCTAAATTAATCTCCAGTGTCCATATTAAAGACCAATTCAGTGATGCCATCTCACCACAGAATTGATGGGACGTAAAGGAGATTCAGCCCAGGAGATGGACACAAAACGCTGGAACAACTCAGTGGAACAGGCAGCATCTCTGGTTAGAAGGAATGGGTGATGTTACGAGTTGAGACCCTTCTTCAGACCCAACCCATATAATCTCACCACACCAAGTGAGAATTCAATGGCAAATTATATTTGTTTGTGGTAGTTTTCCAAGTTCAAATTGGCTGCTGCGTTAACTACACTGTCACAGCACTTCAAAGGCACCTCCTCGGCTCCAAATTGACCTCCGGTTATCCCAAAAAATGATTAGGAGCAGATGAGTTACTGACTATTGGCTTCAGAGGCTGGAAATGCCTTCATCTTCTCCATCATTGGAATCCAAATCAGACAGATTTGGATCTGTCATACATAATATTTATTTTTAAGTTCTCTTTAGTTTATTGAAGACTGTCAGATGAATCCATCTATTTTCTTTCAGGATCAAGCATTTGATAATAACACTGAAGGAAAATTTGAATTTAGAATTATTGCAGAGAGTTCTTTGAAGCAAAACAATACAAGGGATAAATGATTCCTTAATGAGAAAAATAAATTCATTTAAAACACGGTTATAGAAATCATGTTGCAAACTCCAAAATCAAACTGTTTCCTAATTGGATTTGGTGGTACAATTGCAACCTCATCACAGGCAATAGATTACCATTTAAAACCAAATTGAAATGAAAAGCACTCCCATTGGGTCAAGTAGTCAGAAAAAAGTTAAGAGTTAGGTCCATAACTACTTCAAATGGAAACAATATTTTAGGCTTCATTGAAAAGGGGTTGGAGATTAAACATAGAGAGGATTTGTTGCAAATGTGCGGATTATGGTGAGGCCACACTTGAAATACTGGGTGCGTTTTTTGTCCCCTTACCTTCCAGAAACGAGACAATATAGAGGAGATACACTGGCCAGTTTCCTGGATAAGAGGGCTACCCTATAATGATAAGTTGGATAGTTTGGACCTGTATAGCATGGAATTTAGAAAAATGAGGATTGATCTTGTTCAAATATATCAGACGTAAAGGGGCTTGATGGCCAAAATATTGGGATGCTTTGACAAGTCTCAAACAAGGAAAAACAAGGCAAGGTTAGGTCAATTAAATGTGAGGTTCGTGAAGATCACTTCTGGCAGAAGATGGTGAATCTGCGGGTGGGTAGTGGAAGCTGGAGCATTGGAAGTACATAAAGTGGGTAAATATTTGATAGATCGTGGAATAGTGGTGTGGGGCAAAGTGCTCGGAAGAGGAGTTGAGGCCAGCACACATGAACCATCACACTATGGGTTGATCGGAGGAGTTCATGCAAGAGCCTGTGAGGAACATTTGAAATGCAGCAATTATTATACTGCTGCAAAATGCAGCAGCCTATTTGTACTTGGCCGACTCCCACTAATATAATTTAGCACAGATTTCTCACCATGCTGTGGCAGGTTTACATGGCTAGTGTCGTGGTTTTACATAGAATAACGAAGGAAGACTGAATCTCCATTATGTAAAATAAATTATCTGCAGAGAGATGGCATCACCAATGGTTTTGGAGTCATTAATGTGGACAAAGGAAATTATTTGATACTAACAACGTGCAGGATCTTACAAAGTTTTAAAAACAAGGATTCTAGGTTAATCAGTTTTGTTTCAAAAGTCTCAGAAAATAGCCGAAGAGATGATTGAGTAAGTTCAGCAGTTCCATAGATTTCTGGTTCTTAAAAGAATAAGGTATGATATGAGTTATAACATAAGTATAGATTTTATCACAGAACATACAGTGCAGGAACAGACCCTTTCGCCCACTGTGCATGCTGAACATGTTAAGTTAAACTAATGTCTTTTGACGGCATGTGATCCATAGCCCTCCATTCCTGCCATATTCCCACCTATCTGTACTATTACTAAAACTCTCATCTTGATGACTTCCGGTCTGCGTTGAATTTAAATTTGCGCAAAAACGCAACCCTATAACGCTAGGATTACTCGCCACCTTACTCACCATTCTCCTATGCTCCAAGCGCACCAAGTTTTGTTTTCCGATCGGCGGAAGATTACAAAAGTTAAAAAAATCGTGAGATCAGCAGATTGGTCTTCTTGCCTATCAGTCACCATGAAAATAACGCCTCTTCCGGCACCCGCTGGAGAATAAATCCCCGGAGGCGGGGCTGCGTCCGTGAGCACGTCCACAAGCTGCCGCCCATCCACAAGCCACCGCCCGTCCACAAGACACCCATCCATAAGCCGCCGAGAATGAACCTGAAGCACCGGACTTTGGGCTGCGTTCCGCGGGCGCGGGCTGTGAGCGTGACAGGCCGCTGAGTGAGTCCGGAGCCGGGTCCTGGAGCCAGGAGTGCGGTCAGAGTCGGAGCCAGGAACTAGTGAGCCCACACACCCCCCTCCTACACCCCCCTCCCCCCTCCTACACCCCCCTCCCCCCTCCGCTACACCGCCCCCCCCTACACCCCCCCTCCCCCACACACTCTCTCCCCCACAACCCCCCTCCCCCACACACACCCCCAGCCCCACCCTCCCCCACACACACTCCTTCCCCCAAACACACTCTCCCCCACACACCCTCCCCCACACACACACCCTCCCCCACACACACCCTCCCCCCACACCATGCTTTCCCCCACAGCACACTTCCCCCCCCCCCCCCACCTCCCCTCCCACTGCACACCCGTCTCCCCTCCCACACATGACGAGGAGGGGGAGGGAGAGCTGGGGGTGAGGGGAAATGAGCCGCGCCTGCGTAGTTAGGGGCTATGGGTGAGTGGTGGAATATTGCTTTGGGGGAACGGGTTGTGTTAGGGGAAACAGGTGAGTGGTGGAATATTGTGTTGGGGAATGGGTTGCATTGGGGGACCAGGCCTCCCGTGTGACTGCGACCCAACGGGTCCCACTTAGTCTAGTATCTATCTAAAAGCCTTTCAAATGCCGCTCTTTTGCGTGCATCCATCACCACCCCTGGCAGTGCACTACAGGCACCCATCACCTTCCTGTGTAAAAACAACGTCCCCCACACATCTCCTATAGACATTGCCCCTTTTACCTGAAACCTAACACCTGCAGTCTTTGCCATTTCCACTCAGGGACAAAGGTTCTGACTGCCTACCCTATCGAAGCCTCGTAATCCTTCTAGAAGGTCTCCTCTCGACCACTGGTGTTTCAGTGCAAACATTCCAAGGTTTTGCAACCTCTCCTTGTGGTGTATATACCCTCTAATCCAGGCAGCATTCTGGAAAACCTCTTCTGCACCCTTTCCAAAGCCTCTGCATCCTTCCTATAGTGGGGACAACCAAAACCGCACACAATTCACCAAATATGGACTTACTAAAGCCCCATAAACCAGCAACATGACTCCCTGACTTAATGCCCTGACCTATGAAGGCAAGTATACCATATTCCTTCTTTATCACTCTGAGGGTGGCACGGTGGCGCAGCGGTAGAGTTGCTGCCTTACAGCGCTTGCAGCGCCGGAGGCCCGGGTTCGATCCTGACCACGGGCGCTGTCTGCACGGAGTTTGTACGTTCTCCCCGTGACCGTGTGGGTTTTCTCCGAGATCTTCGGTTTCCTCCCACACTCCAAAGACGTACAGGTAAGTAGGTTAATTGGCTTGTTGTATGTGTAACATTTAATGGAACATGAATTAATTACATTTACAGATTGGATCCAAGTCCAACATCTTGGGAAATTCCGCCCATGAACCAATACTGCCAAATGGTCCAGAAATGGTATATTGTATACCGCAGGCAGCGCTGACCTCAACATCGCGAGGTCCTGGGGCCCTTTGCCGAGGGCCGCCAGCGTTGAATCTCCGCCCAGCGCGGCCTGCGGACATCGGGAGCCGCGGACTTCGGTAGGAGGTGGCCGTTTTGGATGTCCAAGCCGCTGTGGATGTCCTGCAGTACCGACGTCAGACTTCCATCACTCCGGCGAGCGGGCCTGAACATCGGGCCGTCCGTAGCGGCTACAGCGGGGGGTTCGGGAGCCCCCCCGACCACGGAAGGACAACAGAGGAGGACGACTGAATTTTGGAGCCTTCCCTCACATTGGGAAACATTGATCCCGCTGTGTGGGGATGTCTGTGTTAAAGACCATCGTGTTCTGTGCTCTTTATTATTCGTATGGCTGTATGGCGACCACACATTTCACTGTACCAATTGGTACATGTGACAAATAAATGTATCTTGTATCACTGTTTGTGTAATTGTGCCTACCACAGAATGTCAAAATGCCATTTTATCTAAGGCCAATTTCTCATGGAACCAATTCCACATTCCATTGACTCCCAATCGCACCATGACCCCCCCAACCTTTCCATGCCCCAAGCCACATCCCTTCCCCCGAGCCCTCAGTTACTCTTCCAATCCCCTGATCTGCCATCGCACTCCAGCCTCGCCATCCCTCTCCAGGTCACCTTGGCTCTGATCATTCAACTGAGCCGATCCCTACCACATGCTCCTCTGATATTAAATTTGCATCACCCCTCCCTTGGGCATTGCCTTGCAGGCAAAGCTTGTTCACCTCGATTGATCCAAGCAACACTTGTCTTTCAGTGCTCGGTGCCGGCAGCAGTGATTTGACTCTGGGTCATGGTGAATTTCTGAAGCCTTTCAGTGCTGCCTATATTATGATGATGGTTCCATGGTCAAATAGCTATTTGTCTATCACTCCACTCTGTTGGTATGCCATTATAAACAGGATTCACCAATATTTTGGACCTTTTCTTACGCTCTCATCTGATATATTTTCTTATTCTTGGGTGGCACGATGGTGCAGCGGTAGAACTACTGCCTCACAGCTCCAGAGACCCTGGTTCGATCCTGACTATGGGTGCTGCCTGTACGGAACACGTACGTTCTCCCCTTGTCCTGCTTGGGTTTTCTCCGAGATCGTCCATTTCGTCCCACACTCCAAAGACCTGCAAGTTTGTAGGTTAATTGGCTTGGTATTAATGTAAATTGTCCCTCGTGTGTGTAGGGTAGTGTCAATGTGTGGGAAACGCTGGTCGATGCAGACTCGGTGGGCCGAAAGGTCTGTTTACGCCCCGTATCACCAAACTAATCTAAACTCTGCATCTGAAAAATTGGAATCCCCAACTCTCCCCCAATTCTTGTGAAGAGTTATTCAACTGAATTATTGACTCTGTTTCTCTCCCCACTTGCTTGACTTGCTGAGAGTTTCCAGATTTTGTGGGTAATTTAATGACAGATCTAAATATCCATCCTACATGTTGGCTGGGTGCAGAAGAGCAGATAGGATACTCTGGGTCAATGTGATGCAGTGTACTTAAGGCAGAAGCACAGAGCAATCATTCGACGTGTTGGCCTTACAACCAGTTCCACTGGAACTTAACAATAGACAATAGGTGCAGGAATAGGCCATTCGGCTCTTCGAGCCAGCACCGCCATTCAACGTGATCATGGCTGATCACCCACAATCATTACCCCGTTCCTGCCTTCTCCCCATATTCCCTGACTCCGCTATCTTTAAGAGCCCTATCTAGCTCTCTCTTGAAAGTATCCAGAGAACCGGCCTCTACCGCCCTCTGAGGCGGAGAATTCCACAGACTCACCACTCTCTGTGAGAAAAAGTGTTTCCTCGTCTCCGTTCTAAATGGCTTACCCCTTATTCTTAAACTGTGGCACCTGGTTCTGGACTCCCCCAACATCTGGAACATGTTTCCTGCCTCGAGCGTGTCCAAACCCTTAATAATCTTATATGTTTCAATAAGACCCCCTCTCATCCTTCTAAACTCCAGAGTGTACAAGCGGCCGCTCCATTCTCTCAGCATATGACAGTCCCGCCATCCCGGGAATTAACCTTGTAAACCTACGCTGCACTCCCTCAATCGCAAGAATGTCCTTCCTCAAATTTGGAGACCAAAACTGCACATAATACTCCAGGTGTGGTCTCACTAGGGCTAGGACAACTGCAGAAGGACCTCTTTGCTCCTATACTCAACTCCTTTTGTTATGAAGGCCAACATGCCATTCGCTTTCTTCACTGCCTGCTGTACCTGCATGCTTACTTTCATTGACTGATGAACAAGGACCTCCAGATCCCGTTGTACTTCCCCTTTTCCCAACTTGACACCATTTAGATAATAATCTGCCTTCCTGATTATGCTACCAAAGTGGATAACCTCACATTTATCCATATTAAACTGCATCTGCCCACTCACCCAACCTGTCCAAGTCACCCTGCATTCACATAGCATCCTCCTCACAGTTCACACTGCCACCCAGCTTTGTGTCATCTGCAAATTTGCTAATGTTACTTTCAATCCTTTCATCTAAATAATTGATGTATATTGTAAATAGCTGCAGTCCCAGCACCGAGCCTTGCAGTACCCCACTAGTCACTGCCTGTCATTCTGAAAGGGACATGTTAATCCCTACTCTTTGTTTCCTGTCTGCCAACCAATTTTCTATCCATGTCAGCACTCTACCCCCAATACCATGTGCCCTAATTTTGCCCACTAATCTCCTATGTTGGAACTTATCAAATGCTTTCTGAAAGTCGAGGTACACTACATCCACTGGCTCTCCCTTGCCCATTTTCCTAGTTACATCCTCAAAAAATTTCAGAAGATTAATCAAGCATGATTTCCCCTTCGTAAATGCATGCTGACTCGGACTGATCCTGTTACTGCTATCCAAATGTGTCGCTATTTCATCTTTTATGATTGACTCCAGCATCTTCCCCTTGTTCCCCATAATAAATTCACCTATTTTAGTCTTTAAGTGTCCAACTTTGGTCTTAACTAATTTTTTCCTCTTCACATACCTATAGTAGCTTTTACTATCCTCCTTTATATTCTTGGTCAGTTTACCTTCATACCTAATCTTTTATCCCTGTAATGCCTTTTTAGTTATGTTCTGTTGCTCTTTAAACGTTACCCAATCCTCTGGCTTCCCGCTCATCTTTGCTTTATTGTGGGTAGACAAAAATGCTGGAGAAACTCAGCGGGTGAGGCAGCATCTATGGAGCGAAGGAATAGGTAATGTTTCGGGCTAAGACTCTTCTTCAGACTGATGTAGAGGTACGGGAGAGCTGGGGAGGGGAGGGGAAGAAGGTAAACAGCAAGGACTACCTGAAGTTAGAGAAGTCAATGTTCATACCGCTGGGGTGTAAACTGCCCAAGCAAAATGTGAGGTGCTGCTCCTCCCATTTGCGGTGGGACTCACTCTGGCCATGGAGGAGGCCCAGGTCAGAAAGGTCGGATTCGGATTGGGAGGGGGAGTTGAAGTGCTGAGCCACCGGGAGATCAGGTTGGTTATTGCGGACCGGGCGGAGGTGTTGGGCGAAGCGATCGCCAAGCCTACGCTTGGTCTCACCGATTTAGACCAGCTGACACCTAGAGCAGCAGATGCAATAGATGAGGTTGGAGGAGATGCAGGTGAACCTCTGCAGCACCTGGAAAGACTGCTTGGGTCCTTGGATGGAGTCAATGGGGGAGGTAAAGCGACAAGTGTAGCATTTCCTGCAGTTGCAAGGGAAAGTACCAGGAGAGGGGGGTGGTTTGGGTGGAAAGGGACGAATTGACCAGGGAGTTACGGAGGAAGCGGTCTCTGCAGAAAGCCGAAAGGGGAGGAGATGGGAAGATGTGGCCAGTGATTGGATCCCGTTGGAGGTGGCAAAAATGTCGGAGGATTATCTGTTGTATGTGGCAGCTGGTAGGGTGGAAGGTGACAAGGGGGACTCTGCCCTTGTTACGAGTGGGGGGTGAGAGCAGAGTTAAGCGGTATAGAAGAGACCCTGGAAGCCTCATCTCCCGTTCCATGAAGAATGAGGACGTCTCCGATGCCCTGGTGTGGAACACCTCATCCTGGGTGCAGATGCGGCGTAGATGGAGGAATTGGGAGTAGGGGATGGAGTCCTTACAGGAAGCAGGGTGGGAAGAAGTGTAGTCCAGATAGCCATGGGAGTCAGTGGGTTTGTAGTAGATGTCGGTCAGTAGTCTGTTACCTGCGATGGAGATAGTGAGGTCTAGAAACGGTCGGGAGATGTCGGAAATGGTCCTGGTGTATTTGAGTGCCGGATGGAAGTTAGTGATGACGTGTTAGTTCTGTATGGGTGCAGGAGGTAGAGCTCCCTAGCGGACCTGGTCCTTACCCGTAACAATTTTTCCTTTGACTCCTCCCATTTCCTCCAAATCCAAGGCATAGCTATGGGCACACGCATGGGACCAAGCTATGCCTGCCTCTTTGTAGGGTACGTCGAACTGTCCTTGTTCAAGGCGTACCAGGGCCCTATCCCCGACCTCTACCTCTGCTACATCGACGACTGCATTGGTGCTACCTCCTGCACCCACACACAACTCACTGACTTCATCCATTTCACCACTAACTTCCATCCGGCACTCAAATACACCTGGACCATTTCCGACATTTCCCTACCATTTCTAGACCTCACTATCTCCATCGCAGGTGATAGACTACTGACCGACATACTTTCATGTAAATGAAAGTAATCATGTTTAGTATTTTGTTGCATATCCTTTGCATGCAATGACTGCTTGAAGTCTATGATTCATGGGCATCACCAGTTGCTGGGTGTCTTCTCTGGTGATACTCTGCCAGGCCTGTATTGCAGCCATCTTTAGCTTATGCTTGTTTTGGGGGCTAGTCCCCTTCAGTTTTCTCTCCGACATATAAAAGGCATGCTCAATTGGGTTCAGATCAGATTTGGCCACTCAAGAATTTACCATTTTTAAGCTTTCAAAAACTCCTTTGTTGCTTTAGCAGTATGTTTGGGATCATTAACTTGCTGTAGAATGAACCGCCGGCCAATGAGTTTTGAGGCATTTGTTTGAACTTGAGCAGATAGGATGTGTCCATACACTTCAGAATTCATTATGTTATTACCATCAGGGGTTGTATCATCAATGAAGATAAGTAAGCCAGTACCTTTAGCAGCCATACATGCCCAGGCCATTACACCCCCACCACCGTGTTTCACAGATGAGGTGGTATGCTTTGGATCTTGGGCAGTTCCTTCTCTCCTCCATACTTTGCTCGCCATCACTCTGATACAAGTTAATCTTCATCTCAACTGTCCACAAGACCTTTTTTCCAGAACTGTGGTTGCTCTTTTAAATAAGTGTTGGCAAACTGTAACCTGGCCATCCTATTTTTGCGGATAACCAGTGGTTTGCATCTTGCAGTGTAGTCTCTGTATTTCTGTTCATGAAGTCTTCTGCGGACAGTGGTCATTGACAAACCCACACCTGACTCCTGAAGAGTGTTTCTGATCTGTCGGACAGGTGTTTGGGGATTTTTCTTTATTATAGGGAGAATTCTTCTGTTGTTCAGCTGTGGAGGTCTTCCTTGGCCTGCCAGTCCCTTTGCAATTAGTAAGCTCACCAGTGCTCTCTTTCTTCTTAATGATGTTCCAAACAGTTGATTTTGGTAAGCCTAAGGTGTGGCTGATGTATCTAACAGTTTTATTCTTGTTTCTCAGGCTCATAATGGCTTATTTGACTTTCATTGGTCCAAATCCACGTTCAGGTGTGGATCTGTCAATGACCACTGTCCGCAGAAGGCTTCATGAACAGAAATACAGAGGCTACACTGCAAGATGCAAACCACTGTTTACCTCCACAGCTCATGTTGATAAACAGCAATAAAAGTTTCCAAAGGTGATGGAAAGACTGGAGGAAAGACTAGGTGCTGAGAGCTCTCTTATACCTGCATTAAGGAGGCAATTAAACACACCTGAGCAATTACAAACGCTTGTCAAGTCATGTGTCCCAAACAGTATGGTGCCTTGAAATGGGGGGGACTATGTATAAACACAGCTGTAATTTCTGGCTTGTGGATACCAGTCGAGTAACTTTACCATCTGCTGCTGAATCACATGATAGTGAGAGGGAGTAGTGTTTCCTGAAATGCGGGTTTCTTCAAACTGAATGTGATGTATAATACACACCAAAATGATCAGTGCTGTTCTACTTTTGAACAGAAAATTGTTTGCAGTTAAAATCACACTTTATTCTTAATGACTGGCTGCAATTCAATGATGAAGCTTCATCTGTTTTCACATAGAAAGCTTCGTCCAGCAAGGCAAGGATGATGACTTTCATAATTCTACTGGGATCAACATGGTTTAATAGGAAATTGATTTTGCCTGACTATAAAAGTATTAAAAACACACGTCACGACTTTAATGCCAGGGTCTGCAGCTACACTATTATTTACTGCTATGGAAAGTATTGTGGGAGTTATCATTTTTCTTTATAATTACAGTGAAATGTTTGCAACTTTCCTGTATTCTACTATTCATCACAATCTATGGAGATGTATTTAAATTTGCTGCAGCTGTTGATTGCAGCTCCATCAGTAACAGCTGGCTTTTTCTTGCAAAGATGAGGACAAGGTCATAGAGCTGTTGTTATGCCAGTGCTATTAATTGCTTTCTCCTCTTGATATTTGTGTTTGTGTATATTTATTTCATATTGCATCATGCAATAGATTCATCACCACAACATTTTTCAACAACAAATTCACAAATGAGAATATCTATTTGCGTTAATGCACATTTTGCTGTAAATAGATTTGTAGCAAAACTATGAGAACAAATTATCTCGCAGAATGGCAGATATATTAAAACAAAGTATATTTTAGATCAATATCAGTTCTATCTCATCTCCTGTGAGAAGTCATTGACTATAACCACAGGATGAAGAAAGACCAAGGTGGGTCAACTGGCAATACACCTCCACTCACACACGCAGACGCACACAAATAAACACATGCCTCCCAACATGGAGACACAAGGAACCGCAGATGCTGGTAGCTTGAGCAAAGCTTGTGACAGTGGGTCAGGCAACATTTCTAGAGGAAATGGTCAGGCAACATTTTGGGTTGTAGCCCTTCTTCAAACTCAAAATATAGTCCATCCATTTCCTTCACAGGAGCTGCCTGACCCACTGAGTTACTCCAGCACTTTCTGTTGAGCTCGTACAACATGACATTCCCAGAAGTCCAGGAAATGTCACCACTGTGTCCTTCCATTCTAGTTCATAAAGATCTGGAGTAGAACATTTAGAAGGCAATAAACCTTCAAAATACAATCAAAAGGTATAGACAGACCATATTCTTCTAATCTTTTTCACTAAAATGAGAACCATGTTATTTTATCTAGAAAATGTTTTGTTGTAAAATGTACATTAACCCAGATGGTACTTCAATCTACCAATATGCCAAAGTAATAAATATTGCTCTTTTCAATTGCATTCATGCTTTTACTTGTGGTGCGGAGACATATCAACAAAGATTTCGAGTTGAGTTACAGACTTTACTACACCTCAGGGTGCCTCAATATAAAAATGGTGAATGACTACAATTCAACTCAAGAGAAATAGGTGGGAGATAGGGTAGGAAAGGCCAACGATAATCCTACATCTATTACTGTCCTAATCCGCATTTATGTCTGCAGAAGGGTCCCAACCCAAAACGTCACCCATTCCATTTCTCCAGAGATGCTGCCTGTCCTGCTGAGTTACTCCAGCATTTTGTGTCTACCTTTGGCATTCATGTTAATCAGTGGGGTAAAGGATTGAATGTGAGGCATCCTGCATAAACAAATAGAATGTAAACAGAAAGTAAACAGATTGGTGTCACTAACGTCCATGTTGATGAAGTACTTTGAAAGGTTGGTTATGGTGCCTGTCAACTCCTACCTTAACAGGAACCTGGACCTACTACAGTTTGCCTACCGCCAAAAAAGTTCAATACCATCATCCCCTCTAAACTGGTTACCAAACTCACAGAGCTGGGTCCCTCTGCAACAGAACACAATCAGTACAAACTGGTAACACCACTTACCGCTCAATAACCATCAACACAAGAGCACCTCAAGGCTGTGTGCTCACTCCCCTGCTCTACTCACTCTAGACTCATGACTGTGTGGCCAGACACAGTTCCAACTCCATCTTCAAATTCGCAGACAACTATAAACATCCATCACATTGCTGTGATGGAAGGCCAAAAAAACTTATCTCTCCACTGCACTCTCCCCCCCGATGTCAGAGTCAAAGTCAAAGCCCCCGGCGGGCGATGGCGAATTGTCCCGCGGCCATTAAAGCCACGCCGGGTGATGCAAGGTCGCACACCGGGTCTTGATGTTAGAGCCCCTGGCGTGCGCTCGCAGAGTCCCGCAGCCATTCCAAGCCTCCGCGGGGCGGTGCTGTAAGGGCTCGCTCCAGGAGCTCTTCAACCCCGCAACTCGGGCGGGAGAAGTCGCCGTTGCGGAAGCCCCGAAAAGCGGTCTCCCCCCAGGGACCCGCGGGCTCCCGGTGCCGCCGTCCGCCAGACCCGCAGTTGCAGCCTCCGAACCTCCGGAGGTCGGGCCGCAGCAGCGTCCACCACAGCTCCACCCGCTCTGGACTCGGCCAGCTCCGCGACGGTGAGGTGAGTAGTCGGCACCACAGCCCCCGGTCTTCCTGTTGGAGACCGCTCCTCGTTGCAGCCCCAACGACAACGGAGACCCGACAAAGAAAAGGTCGGGTCTCCCGTGCAGGGAGAGATTTAAAAGTTACCCCCTCCCCCTCCCCCCCCACACCACCCCCACCCCCCCACACACATACCCCAACAAAAAATAACAAAAACTACATAAAAACATAGACATAAAATAATAAAAACGCAGACGGACTGCAGAGGCCGCTGCTGACGAAAGTCGCGCCGCCCACCGAAATCCACAATGCACAATGACCTTGCTCTCATTGTCTGTAAAACCACGGAACTGATTTTTGACTCGAGAAGCCGCTCCCGTGTGGGCGGCCCGGCTCCTGGCTGGAAGGCGCTCCCGTGTGGGCAGCCCGGCTCCCGGCTGGAAGGCGCTCCCGTGTGGGCGGCCCGGCTCCCGGCTGGAAGGAGCTCCCGTGTGGGCGGCCCAGTGCGGGGCTGAGACGCTCCAATGTGGGGAGCGGAGACGGTGCTCCGGTGGCTGAGGCGGCGTTCTGGCGGCGGCGACTTGAATCCGGGGCTCGGCCGCGGGCCAGTGGACGACATCGTCGGGAGCTCGCAGGTCACAGGCTGGTGCCTGTTTTCCGGAGCTCCCGTGGCAAATTCCTGGTTGCGCATATCTCTGAAGATCAATCCTGCACCCAGCACATTGATGCAATCACAAAGAGAGCCATCAACACCTCGACTTCCTTAGAAGATTGTGGAGATTCAGCATGGCGGCAAACACTCTCTATAGGTGTGCGGTTAGAAGCATATTCACTGGTTGCATCGTCACCTGGTTTGGCTACTTAAATACCCAGGAACAAAGAAGATTGCAACAAGTGGTGAACTGCCCGGTCCATCGCGGATACTGATCTCCCCTATAGGAGTCGCTGCCTCAAAATGGCAGCCTGCAGCATCAAAGACCCACGGCACCCTGGCCACTCTCTCATTTCACTCCTGCATTGGGAAGAAGGTAAAGGAGCCTGAAAACTAACATCCAGGTTCAGGAGTATCTTCTTCCCAACAGCCATCAGGCTATTAAACACTACAATCTCCAACTAAACTCCAAATTATATAGACTTGGGGCACATTGTTTTTCTTTGACTTTGCACTATTATGGAGGTTGGAGGTCGTATGTTCTCTCCGTGACCTGCGTGGGTTTTCTCTGCGATCTTCGGTTTCCTCCCACTCTCCAAAGATGCTGAGGTTTGTAGGTTAATTGGCTTGGTATCAATGTAAAATTGCCTAGTGTATCCTAGGCGATAAGTGCGTATCCTAGTATAATTGGTAGGATTGTGTTAATCTGCGGGAAATACTGAAAGGTGCAGACTCCACTCGGTGGGTTAAAGGGCCCGTTTCTGCACTGTATCTCTAAACTAAACTAAACTAAACAGATGATGGTTGTGATACCCTTCACTGACAGAAAAGCCTTCTGATGCTCAGGTAAAGATCACCAAATCAACATTGTTAATAAAGGGACATTGTAGTGTGGAGACATATTTGGACTCTAGTCCAGCAAGCTGCCCACATCATTTGCAATGGGGTGAGAGAGCATCAGATAGACAGCTGGGTGGCAGTGTGAACTGTGAAGAGGATGCTAGGAGGTTGCAGGGTGACTTGGACAGATTGGGTGAGTGAGCAGATGCATGGCAGATGCAGTATAATGGGGATAAATGTGAGGTTATCCACTTTGGCAGCAAGAACAAGGAGGCAGATCATTATCTCAATGGTGTCAGATTAGGAAAAAGGGAAGTGCAACGAGACCTGGGGGTCCTTGTACACCAGTCACTGAAAGTCAACATGCAGGTACAGCTGGTCGTGAAGAAAGCTAATGGCATGTTGGCCTTCATAACAAGAGGATTTGAATATAGGAGTAAAGTGGTTCTTCTGCAGTTGTACAGGGCCCTGGTGGGACCACATCTAGAGTATTGTGTGCAGTTTTGGTCCCCTAATTTGAGGAAGGACATTCTTGCTATTGAGGGAGTGCAGCCAGCGTAGGTTTTACAAGGTTAATTCCCCGGGATGGCGGGACTGTCATATGAGGAAAGGCTTGATTGCAACATGCGCCTTTATTTAGTTCAACAAAGAAACTGACAAGTTACTAAAGAACTAAAAAACGTTTTCACCCAGAGAGGTGTGAATTTGTGGAATTCTCTGCCACAGAGGGCAGTGGAGGCCGATTCACTGGATGAATGTAAAAGAGAGTTAGATAGAGCTCTAGGGGCTAGTGGAATCAAGGGATATGGGGAGAAGGCAGGCATGGGATACTGATTGTGGATGATCAGCCATGATCACAATGAATGGCGGTGTTGGCACGAAGGGCCGAATGGCTTCCTGCTGCACCTATTGTCTATGTTTCTATGATATTCGAGATACACAGACAACCTTGCTGTTCACGTGCCGCGCACTGCCCTTCACAAAACATCTGATGTGTAGTTGGACCCTGATGCAGCATGGCACCATTTAAGATGTTAAAAGAACAACAATTTAAGATAATGGCTTCAAAATTAGCAACATTATTATTTTTCTGTATTAGGTAGACAATTCTATATTTTGCTTGGGCTTTTGTGCTGCCTAATTTCACCATACTTGAAAGAGTAACTCCCTCAATGGTACTTTGAGGTCTCTGGGTTGATATAAGGCACAATATAGCTTTAAGGCTGCAGCAATGGCAGGGCTAACTATTTCAGCGGGTGATTACTTGGTGCCTCATGGTCTGTGGAGTTTCCTAAATCTCAACATGGCATTTCACAAATCTATAGTGCCCACCTTAAACTGCAGATCCTGTGATATCATGCTGGCAAACTTGTCCAATTTGCTGATCCCAAGCTTTCTGAAGGTCAGCAGAACTCCTGGCCCTCTGTTTCCATTCCCTGTCTCCATAGACTTTTTACAAATTGCCACAATTAATGGAAAATATATAACACCTTCCGAAGACAGACACAAAATGCTGGAGTAACTCAGCGGGTCAGGCAACATCTCTGGGGAGAAGGAGTGGGTGACGTTTGACACCAAATGCTGGAGTCAGTGGGTCAGGCAGCATTGACACAACATGCTGGAGTCACCTCCTACATATAATACCGTACCCTCCTGCAGTTCTGTCAGTCCCTGCCACAATTTTGCAAAATTAATCTCACAAATTCAACAGGGCTTTACTAATGCAGCAGTTACAATGTTGTCAAACTGAGCCAATGAGCATAATATTGATGTCCACAGGGGGATTAATTAAGTAAAGGCATAAGTTTAATTTGTCTCTCTGAGGTAGATTCAAATTCAAAGAACAGAAGCAAAGAAGCAATGTTTTAATTACTAACACACGAGACCCCTCAGTTCCTCCTTCCAGTTTATATTTTTTCAAAAAAATATTTAATTCACTAACCTACTGAGAAAATGAGTACTTATTTAAAAATTTAAGACAGTTTACTTCCTCCATTTGGCTACAAAATTGAACATGCGTCCTTGGTTGAATTAAGCAGACTTAATTATTACATCCTATCGTAAACACATGACAGTTGTGTGACATACACTGATAAATTTTTAACAAAATAAAACAGATGCTTAAACGATGCCCTGCAAGGTATTTAGTGTTTGAGGGGCAGATTATAGTTTTAGGATTAGCAACCACAGAAACACCAAACTAACGTGAAATTAGACAGTATCTATAGAGAATAGATTCTAGAAAAGTAATGAAATGCTCATTTGTCTACAAATTCATTTCCATCCCTGTGCTCCATCTCCACATTAAAATCAAGCCCTAAAGGGGCTGTCCCACTGCGGCGACCTAACCCACGAGTTCTGGCGAGTTTGCCCTCGACTCATACTTGCAGCATGGTCGACACGAGGTCCTAGGAGGTCTTTGTAACTCTCCTTCATGCTCGAGAGTGTACTCGAGGCCTCAGCTAGGTCGCAGCGTATTTTTCAACGTTGAAATATGCCCACGAGTAAAAAAAGGTCGCCGTGGAAAAAAATCGATACTTTTTTTACTCGTAGGTTTAGTCGAAGTAGGTCGTAGTAGGTCGGCATGTTATTCGTAGGTAATCGAGGGTAGTCAAAGGTAATCGAAGGTAGTCGTAGGTAGTCTTCAACATAGTCGAAGGGAGGTTGAAGGAGATCGAAGGAGGTCGTCTTCACTCTCCACTATTCGGTGTTCAATTTTCCCGAAGCTAGTCGTAGCTAGTCGAAGCTGGTCTTCAACATAGTTGAAGGAGGTCGAAGGAGGTCTTCTACATAGTCGAAGGAGGTCTTCAACATGACACTTTTTCGAACTCTTCTAAACTCGCCAATTAGGTCACCGCAGTGGGACAGCCCCGTAACACTGCTGTTCAACTCTGCCCCCATTGAAATCTAAGATCTTTCTTGGTCTTCTGAAACCACCCTATCTTTCAAGCACCCTCTTGGCCTGTCTAGACCCAGGTCCCACCCAGTCATCCACTGCCACCAATGGAAACATCAATCTCCAGCCAGATCATTGCCAGCTCCAGTTCAGTTTATTTATTGTCATGTGTACTGAGGTACAGTGAAAAGCTTTTGTTGTGTGCTAACCAGTCAACAGAAAGACAATACATGATTACAATCGAGTCATTTACAGTGCATAGATACATGATAAGGGAATAACCTTTAGTGCAAGGTAAAGCCAGCAAAGTCCGATCAAGGATAGTCCGAGGGTCACCAAAGAGGTAGATAGTAGTTCAGGACTGTTCTCTGGTTGTGGTAGGATGATTCATTTCCCTGATAACAGCTGGGTAGAATTGTCCCTGAATCTGAAGGTGTGCGTTTTCACACTTATATATCTTTTGCCTGATGAGAGAGGATAGAAGAGGGAGTGGCCAGGGTGCGACTCGTACTTGATTATGTGGCTGGCCTTGCCGAGGTAGCCTGAGGTACAATGTAGTCATCACTGCCATCAATCTTTGTCCAGCTCCCCAATCTCCCAGATTCAAGGCATAGACATATGATTCCAGCCATCCCCATTTCTGAATTAAGGCACAGAATTAGCCCACACCTCCTCCAATGCAGAATCAAGGAGCGGGGTGTTCCATTCTGAACAAGCTCCTCTCCCTTCTTCAGCTGAGGCACTTATAGGTACCTTGCTGCAAGCCATCAGGTCACCAATGAGGTAGAGAGCAGTGCTGAACTACTATCTACCTCATTGGCGACCTTCGGACTATTCTTGATCAGACTTTGCTGGCTTTACCTTGCACTAAACGTTATTCTCTTATTATGTATCTACAGTGGCCTGCATAATGTTTGGGACAAAGACCCATCATTTATTTATTTGCCTCTGTACTCCACAATTTGAAATTTGTAATAGAAAAAAATCACATTTGGTTAAAGTGCACATTGTCAGATTTTAATAAAGGCTATTTTTATACATTTTGGTTTCACCATGTAGAAATCACAGCAGGTATAAGAGAGCTCTCAACACCAAGTCTTTCCTCCAGTCTTTCCATCATATTTGGAAACTTTTATTGCTGTTTATCAACATGAGGACCAAAGTTGTGCCAATGAAAGTCAAAGAAGCCATTATAAGACTGAGAAACAAGAATAAAACTGTTAGATACATCAGCCAAACCTTAGGCTTACCAAAATCAACTGTTTGGAACATCATTAAGAAGAAAGAGAGCACTGGTGAGCTTACTAATCGCAAAGGGACTGGCAGGCCAAGGAAAACCTCCAAGTTGATGACAGAAGAATTCTCTCTATAATAAAGAAAAATCCCCAAACACCTGTCCGACAGATCAGAAACACTCTTCAGGAGTCAGGTGTGGATTTGTCAATGACCACTGTCTGCAGAAGACTTCATGAACAGAAATGCAGAGGCTACACTGCAAGATGCAAACCACTGGTTAGCCGCAAAAGTAGGATGGCCAGGTTACAGTTTGCATAGGAGAACAGTGAATGAACTGGTGAAAAACCATAGCACTATTGCAAACCGTTTTTGCGCAAATAGAATGACAGCCAAACCGGAAGATAACAAGATCAGAGTTTTACTTATGTATAGATTGTCTTTCCGCTGACAGGATACCACACAACAAAAGCTTTTCACTGTACCTTGGTACACGTGACAATAAACTAAACTGAGATATCCGCCATTAGTCACAACATTTTGCAAGTACTGAAATTCCTAGACCAACCTGTGTAGGAAGGAACTGCAGATGGTTTAAACCAAAGATAGACACAAAATGCTGGAGTAACTCAGCGGGTCAGACAGCAACTCCGGAGAGAAGGAATTGGTGACCTATCGGGTCTTGAAAGAAGGGTTTTGGCCCAAAACGTCACCCATTCCTTCTCTCTGGAGATGCTAAGTTACTCCAGCATTTTGTGCCTATCTTCCAAGACCTCCATGTTTTGCATGGGAAAGGAAACTTGCTGGTGAATAGAACTTCTTTGGATTCATGACCCTCTGTGGTGGAAAATCAAAAAATCAACAGATGCTGGAAATCTGAAATTAAGAAAATAAAAGATGGCGGAAACACTCAGCAGATCTGTTAGCATTTGTGGAACAAAGTTTCTCAAACGTTATCATTATGAATTCTACAGAGAGGGCAGCCACAAAGAACAATAGATGTGATGACTTGTGTGGAGGAACAGAGGTTAGAGCTGTCTCCTGCTGGATTATCCTCAGTGCTGAAAGGAGGGATTAGGTTAGATAGCTCTTTTGCAACAGCATTGACAAAATTACCATAAAATGTATATGGTTCTTTAGCAGCAAAGCAATAAAAGAATGCATATTTCTTGAGTATCCTACACATCATGTATGCCTTCTCAAGAAAGTAGTAGATGTTACATTTCTGACTGTTGAAATGTGGTTACTTCATTTTATGTCCAACAGGCACATTGAGTTAGGAACCAATTACAGGGGCAGTATTTCTGCATCTTTGCTGCACCTTATTTCGGAATCTGGCAGAGCATTCCCACAGGAGTCCAGGTTTTCAGTATCTTCCACCGATCGCCATTGGCAGTGGCTACTCATGCTCCCCTCACAAGTTCATACACACAGAGCATATTGACTGGTTTGCATCATGGCCTGGTTCGGCAACTTGAATGCCCAGGAGTGAAGAAGACTGCAAAAAGTGGTGAACACTGCCCAGTCCGTCACCGGCTCTGACCTCCCCACCATCGAAGGGATTTATCGGAGTCGCTGCCTCAAGACAGCCAGTATCATCAGAGACCCACACCACCCTGGCCTCACACTCATTTCACCACTGCCATCGGGAAGAAGGTACAGGAGCCTGAAAACTGCAACATCCAGGTTCAGGAACAGCTTCTTCACTACAGCCATCAGGCTTTTGAACATGACAACCTCAAATAAGCTCTGAACTACTGTCATTGTTATTATTGCACGATTATTGTTTGGTTGTTTTTATGTGTATGTTTGTGTGCGTGCGTGTATACATATACTAGACTAAGTGGGACCCATTGGGTCTCAGTCACACGGGAGGACCGGTCCCCTCCAACGCAACCCATTCCCCCAACGCAGTATTCCACCACTCACCCATAGCCCCTGACTGCACAGATGCGGCTCATTTCCCCTCATCCCCTCCCACTCCCTTCCCCCCCTCCCCTCCCACACATGAAGGGGGGAGGGAGTGCTCGGGGTGTGTGGTGGGAGGGGTGTGTGTGGACGGGGCAGTGTAGGAGGGGGGGAGAGGGCGGCGTGGGGGGGGGGGGAGTGTAGGGTTGGGGTTGTGGGGGATGGGTGTGCTGGCTGAGGGGGTGTGTGGGGGAGGGCGGTGGGGTTGTGGGGGGGGTGTTGTGGTGGAGGGGCGGTTCTGGGGGAGGAGGGTGTGGGCAGCGGGGTGTGTGGGGGGAAGGGGGGTTAGGTGGTCGGGAGGGAGTGAGTTCAGAGAAAAGACGGGGGAAGAGAGGGGGGCATCATGGGGGTGGGGGGGAGGAGCCAGCAAGGGGGACCAGAGGGGTAGTGGCTGGAATTGGCAGTGCGAATTGGGGACTCACTGCGGGCGCTGGTCACTGGTCGTTCTCCTCTGCCGGGATCAGAGTCTCCACTTTCAGTTTGGTGACAACTCCGACTCTGGGATGGGTCTCCCACGCTGGGCCTGCCTGGGCTGGGTCGGGTTTTTGACGTTGGGCTGCTGCTTGGGGCGGGGCTGCTGCTTGGGGCGGGGCTGCTGCTTGGGGCTGGGCTGCTGCTTGAGGTTGGGCTGCTTTGGGTCCCTCCGAAAGTCCGGTTGGAAACCTCCACTGGCCATGCTCAGCTCCAGTAAAGATGCGATGGCGCAGGAAAGGGCGGACCGATCCGGGGAGTGACAGGGGAAGAGACTAATCCGTGCTGCGCTGACTGGCAGGAGAAGAGATCGATCTGTGCATGCGCGGTTTTTAAGATTTTTAAACCTTGCTAACCTTTACAACATTCAACCGATCAGAACGAAACCTGGCGCACTCGCAGCACAGGAGAACGGTGAGTGAACTGGTGAAAAATCGTAGCGCTATCTCGAACCGTTTTTGCGCAAAGAGAATGACCACCAAACCGGAAGATAACAAGATCAGAATTTTAGTTATGTATAGATAGATGTGTGTGTGTGTGTGTGTGTGTGTGTGTGTGTGTGTGTGTGTGTGTGTGTGTGTGTGTGTGTGTGTGTGTGTGTGTGTGTATACACACACTAAACTTTTTTTCTCGTTTATTATATTATTTACAGTGTACTATGTTTACATATTCTGTTGTGCTGCTGCAAGTAAGAATTTCATTGTTCTATCTGGGACATATCACAATGAAACACTCTTGACTCTACTCCTTAATGGAGGCAGTACCCAGCGATGGTGCCTCCTGTTCAGCACACTCACGCATCCCGTGACTGCAAAACCTGCCCACTGAGATATTCCTGGCACAAGAGCAGAAATCGAGTTCAAATGAATGGAAGGTATCAGTAACCAAGAAAAAGACCTTTTGCCTTTTCTTAATAATATGGTTAAGATTCTTTCAACTGTGTTCATTAGTTTGGAGAGTGTGAATGTTTGTTTTTGTTATATTTAAATGTAAAAAAAATAATTGATTGCAACTAGAATTTAACAAAATTCTCCAAAAAGGAGAAACTAAAATCTGGTGAGACTTCACAGATGAATTTGTCTATTGGGAAAAAAGAGGCAGACATTAAAGCATAGTCAGCAGAAAAACGAAAGCATGAAATAAAACATGACAGATATGAGAAAACATGAAAAGGATTAGGAGAGAATACAAAACACAAAGAGGATCCATGAAATTAATAAATAAAAGAAAACTGTAAAATATTTCTCAGGCACATCAACAGAGAAAAGATTGTGATATGAATATTCCATTAAAGCATAAACAGAACAATACCTCAGATACCAATAGGGAGATGACAAAAATATAAGATCATTATTTCACTTTGATATTGGATGAGGGGTTGAATATCCAGATAAAAGCATCCAGAATTGAACAATGGGATATAGTAAATGAACTGATCAAACTCAACATGGATTAACCTCAGATCTGCGTTGACTGCATCCACACAGGGACATCAATGCGTACATTTAGTTATTTGTTAGAAAAGTGTAGGCTCACAGGACGAGCAGATAACTAATGTCGTAACTATTAGGGGGAAGAATAGAAGCTATCAAGTCTGCGACACAGTGGCACAGTTGGTAGAGCTGCTGCCTCACAGCATCAGAGAACCAGGTTCGATCCTGACCCCGGGTGCTGTCTGTGTAGAGTTTGCATGCTCTTCCTGTGACAACATGGGTTTCCTTCGGGTGCTCTGGTTTCCTTCCACATCCCAAAGATGTGCGGGTTCAGGGGCGGAAAACCCGGGGGGGGGCCAGAGGGGACACGTCCCCCCCATGTTTTGAGAGGTGGGGGACATCCCCCCCAAGTTTTTGTAATCCCGATTTTAAAATCGCCGTTTTTAGCGCTGGATTGGGTCTCCGAAGCCTCGCGCGTGTGTGTGAGTGTGCGCATGCGCGCGTGGCCGCCAAAAAATTGTGTCCCCCGTCCCCTCCATATTTTGATAGCGAGTTCCGCTCTTGTGCGGGTTTGCAGGTTAACTGATCACTGTAAATGACTCCTGGTGTGCAAGGAGTGGATGGGAAGGCGGGATAACATAGAACTAGTGTGGCCAGGGTGATCGATGGTTGGTGTGGACTCGGTGGGCCGAAGGGTCTGCTTCCATGCTGTCTTTCTAAACTAAGCTAAGTGAAAGGTAGATCAGTCAGTGATAGGAAAAATAATTCTGTCCCAAAGGAGAAAACATCCAGTAATGAAAAGCATAACAGCAAACAAACAGAGTGGGCCAAATGCCTCTTTCTGTGTAGTAAACTCTGATTCTATGACTGACCAGTGTGAATTATAAAAAAGAAAAATCAATTTTCATCAAACTTATTGATGTTTTATTAAAAGGCTAGAGAGAAGAGACAAGGGCCATGCTCTAAATGCAATTTATATATATTTAAAAGCTCTTGATTAAAGGAGGCCTCAGAGTGATGCATGAGGCCCTTGAACCCTGCATTCTCTGACAAAGAGCAGAATTGATTGTGAAGTGCCTTCAAGACATTGAACGGTGAGAATTCAGAGTAGGGAATAGATAGGTGTGTTCCACACGGTTTACAATAACGATGTCAATTAGAAATCTAGTTCATGGCTTCCTCGATTGTGGAATGTAGTCAAGATGGATGAGGACTGCAATAAATTGCAAGAGGGATATTAGTAAACTTACAGCATGAGAAATGAGTTAGCTAATGGAGTTCAGCTAAGATAAATGCAACAAAGTACATTGTGGTAGGAAGAACAGGGGGTCACTTATTACTTGAAATGTGCAAAGCGAAGGCAGAGAGAATCAAAGGGATCTCAGAATACTAATACAGGTCACCTTCAGTTTATCAATGCCTGATTTATCTAACGCCCGGACTTGCGAACAAGCATTTGGAAGACATGTGAGATGGGTTTGCCGGCTCTTGTGAGACTGCATACAGTGCCCTCCATAATGTTTGGGACAAAGACACATCATTTATTTATTTGCCTCTCCACTCCACAATTTGAAATTTGTAACCAAAAAAAAATCACATTTGGTTAAAGTGTACATTGTCAGATTTTATTAAAGAGTATTTTTTATACATTTTGGTTTCACCATGTAGATATTTCAGCTGTCTTTATACATAGTTGTTGTCCCCCCCCCCCCCCCCCCCCCCCATTTGCTCAGGTGTGTTTAATTGTCTCCTTAATGCAGGTATAAGAGAGCTCTCAGCCTAGTCTTTCCTCCAGTCTTTCCAACACCTTTGGAAACTTTTATTGCTGTTTATCAACACGAGGACCAAAGTTGTGCCAATGAAAGTCAAATAAGCCATTATGAGACTGAGAAACAAGAATAAAACTGCTAGAGACATCAGCCAAACCTTAGGCTTACCAAAATCAACTGTTTGGAACATCATTAAGAAGAAAAAAAGCACTGGTGAGCTTACTAATCGCAAAGGGACTGGCAGGCCAAGGAAGACCTCCACAGCTGATGACAGAAGAATTCTCTCTATAATAAATTAAAATCCCCAAACACCTGTCCGACAGATCTGAAACACTCTTCAGGAGTCAGGTGTGGATTTGTCAATGACCACTGTCCGCAGAAAATTTCATGATCAGAAATATAGAGGCTACACTGCAAGATGCAAACCACTGGTTAGCCACAAAAATAGGATGGCCAGGTTACAGTTTGCCAAGAAGTACTTAAAAGAGCAACCACAGTTCTGGAAAAAAGTTTTTGTGGACAAATGAGATGAAGATTAACTTATATCAGAGTGATGGCAAGAGCAAAGTATGGAGGAGAGAAGGAACTGCCCAGGATCCAAAGCATACCACCTCATTTGTGAAACACGGTGGTGGGAGTGTTATGGCCTGGGCATGTATGGCTGCTGAAGGTACTGGCTCACTTATCTTCATTGATGATACAACACCTGATGGTAGTAACATAATGAATTCTGAAGTATATAGACACATCCTATCTGCTCAAGTTCAAACAAATGCCTCAAAACTCATTGGCCGGCAGTTCATTCTACAGCAAGACAATGATCCCAAACATACTGCTAAAGCAACAAAGTTTTTCAAAGCTAAAAGATGGTCAATTCTTGAGTGGCCAAGTCAATCACCCGATCTGAACCCAATTGAGCATGCCTTGTATATGCTGAAGAGAAAACTGAAGGGGACTAGCCCCCAAAACAAGCACAAGCCAAAGATGCCTGCAATACAGGCCTGGCAGAGCATCACCAGAGAAGACATCCAGGACAGGTGATGTCCATGAATCGCAGACTTCAAGCAGTCATTGCATGCAAAGGATATGCAACAAAATACTAAACATGACTACTTTCATTTACATGACAGTGCTGTGTCCCAAGCATTATGGTGCCCTGAAATGGGGGGACTATGCTGTAACTTCTATATGGTGAAACCAAAATGTATATAAATGGCCTTAATTAAAATCTGACAATGTGGACTTTAACCACATGTGATTTATTTCTATTACAAATCTCAAATTGTGTACAGAGGCAAATAATTAAATGATGGGTCTTTGTCCCAAACATTATGGAGGGCACTGTATTTCTGTTTTTGACCCTAGCTGGAATATGGCTGTACTGGAAGCAGGAAGAATACTTTCTAGTTAACACATTGACATCCAATATGTGAATCCGACCTAATATCACACCCTCTGAGCCAATAGCAGTGATCTTTTTTTAAACCATTAATAGCATTTAATACTTTGTCTGGAACCTTCAGAATACCATAAGCCCAATTTAGACTTGGGCTAAATTTGTGAATGTCAGCTTTACTATTGAGATTATTATTATAAATGGCAAAACAAGATTTGGAATGATTCTCCAGATGATTTATTCCTGTGGACTGGAGGAACTGGGTCTGTGACCACATTTCCAACTTACAAACTGTTCAGATTACGAACAGCGCTCATGAACAATCGGTATTGTAACACAGGGCGGACCTGTACATCATTCATTAAAGGTTGCATTACACATTAGTAGGAGCATACAAAAAAGCAATTAGAGTTTAATACTGCCGAACTAGAATTGAAAAAATAGGAAATTATAAGATGCTTTAGACCTTAGAAATACTGCATGGAAACCAGTGATCGCCCCGTACACGAGCACTATCCTTCACAACAGGGTTAACGTCTCTAGCCTTTTAATTTACAGAAGCCAATTAACTCTCCAGAGATGCTGCCTGCCCCACTGAGTTAGTCCAGCATTTTGTGGCTATCTTCAGTGTAAACCAGCATCTGCAGTTCCTTCCTACACAACCTTGGCAGCTTCGACAATCCGGAGTCGCCTTCCAGAGGGAAGTGATTCAAAGAGTTTGTGGCCAGGGTGAGAGGGGTCAGAGATGATCTTGCCCGCTCGCTTCCTGGCCCTTGCAGTGCACAGTTCATCAATGGAGGGAAGGTTGCAGCCAATAACCTTCTCTGCTGATCGGACGATTCGCTGCAGCCTCTAGGTGTTGTGCTTGGTGGCTGAGCCAAACCAGACCATGATGGAGAAGGTGAGAACAGACTCATAGGTCAGAATAGTTACGTGCTTTATTCCCATTCCCATCAGAATGACAGAATGATTGCACTTGCACGGTTTAATTATCAACTTATTAGCTCAGGAGCAGGTATTCTATGTACTGATCACAGTGAAATTTGTACAACGACTTTGAAATTGTTAATTTATCTCTGCTTAGTGTTGTTTTAATCGATGAGTCACTCACTTCCAGTTTGAGCAAGACCATGTTTGCATTACTGTCAGTTCTAAATAAAAATGCTTGGTCAGCAGACACTGCTACACCACTCATCAGCTGTCACTCTTATAAAACTCCCTTTTTTGACAACTGGAGTAAAAAAGTAACGACATCAGCTTGAAATGGATAAGCGCCACATGCAACATCAAAATGAAATTTGTCTCAGTGAAATGTAAGCAAACTAAATAATGGAAGCTACACATCGAGTTATCAATCACAACTTCCAGGTAAGATGGAAACAAGATTTTTTACAGTTATGCTTGAAAGTATGATAAGGTGGATGAAATGTGTGGTGTATAATTAACAGCATGGGTGCATGACATTGAATGTCATGTTCCATTGTTGTGGCATCTTCATCAGCCCAGTTGGATATGGTATATTCATGAGATGACTAGCGGTGGGGCTGTGAAAGTGAGATTCTTCCTGCATCAGGTAGTTTGAAAATTTGTAGCAGAGGTTGCAAGATTTTTTTTTTGAGACGGTCGAGTTTTTTTCCACTGCCTTAAGGTTGTTGTTGCCACCCATGAGTGCTTGTCCTCAACCTCGACCATCGACGTCAATAATCGACACTTCTCAACATCAAGCAGTTGTCACTGGGTAGGTCCACTGAAGACATGTGGCAGTCGTTTAAAGGCCAGCTGGTCAACGTGCAGGATCAGCATGTTCCAGTAAGGGGGGGGGGGGATAAGGACGGCAAGATAAGAGTGCCGTGGATGACCAAGGTGGTTGTACACTTGGTCAAGAGGCAAAATGAAGTGTATGTCAGGTTTAAAGAGGTGGAATCAGACGGGGTTTATGAGAAATATACAGGGACTAGGAAAGAACATGCGGGCGAATAGATGGTCCAAAGGGGGTCATGATGTGTCATGGGCCAGTTGGATTAAGGAAAATCCCAAGGCCTTTTATACATACGCTAAAAACAAGAGGGTAGCCAGGGAAAAGGTAGGATCGTGCAAGGATAAAGGAAGGAATTTCTGCTTGGAGTTAGAGGATGTAGCGAGATACTAAATGAGTACTTTGCATCTGTATTCACCGAGAAGGACTTGGAGGATGGTGAGACCAGTGTGGAGAACACAAAAATGCTCGGGCAGTTTGAGATGGAGAAGGAGGTGGTGCTGAGGTTCCTGAAGAACATTAAGGTAGATAAGTCCCCGGGGTTTGATGGGATCCATCCCAGGTTATTCAGGGAAGCAAGAGAGGAGATTGTGGGGGCCTTGTCGAGGATCTTTGTTTCTTCTCTCTCTCCACAGGCAAGGTTCCCGGAGGACGGGAGAGTGGCCAATGTCATTCCTTTGTTTATGAAGGGAAGTAGAGAGAATAGGCCAGTGAGCCGCACATTAGTGGCAGGGAAACTATTGGAGAGAATTCTTCGAGATAGGATTTACTCCCATTTGGAACAGGATGAGTTAATTAGTGATAGCCAGCATGCCAATTGTCAGTATGGGGCAGATGGTGTCTTATTAACCTAATTAGGTTTTGAGAAAGTGATGAAGGAGATTGAAGTAAGTAGGGCGGTGGATGTTGTATACATGGCTTTTGATACGGTTCCTCAACTAATGGAATGCTGACCCAGAAGATTAAGATAGACCGGATTCACGATGACTTGGTTGTATGGATTCAGAACTGGCTTATTTATAAAGACAGAGGGTTGTGGTGGAAGTTAGATATTCCAGCTGGAGGTGTATGACCAGTGGAGTTCCACAGGGATTTGTCTGGGACCTCTGCTGTTTTTGATATATATCAATGACCTGTAAATGTAGATGGATGGGTGAGTAATTGGTGGAGTTGCAGACAATGAGGAATGGTTTCAGAAGATACGGCATGATATAGACCAGCTGTAGGAATGGGCAGAGAAATGGCAGGTGGAGTTTAACCCGAGCAAGTGTGAGGTGTTGCACTTTGGGAGGTTGAATGTAAAGGGTAAATATGCAATTAATGGCAAGCATCTCAACAGCAGTGAAGTGCAGGGGGGGTCTTGGAGTCCAAGTTCATAGCTCATGGAAGGTGCCAGCACAAGTCAAAATGGTGGTAAAGAAAGCACATGGTATGTTTTGCCTTCATCACTAGGGGTGTTGAATGCAAGTGTCAGGATATAGTGATGCAGTTCTAAAGCATTGGTAAGCATTGTGTGCAATTCTGGTTGACCCATTATAGGAATGTCGTGGATACTCTGGAGCGGGTACAGAGTTATTCACGAATTCTCCCGAGTTTTCCCCTTGATTCAGAATGTTGATAACGGGTCCGTAGGAGTCCGTAGATATATCGCAGCGGCTCGTTATGCCAGCCGTTGGTACTCGGGGCATCAGGTAAGTTGGGACGTTTTTTCCAGCCTGATGAAAAATAGCCACGAGTAAAAAAATAGTCGGGAGGATGCCCCGGGAGAATTGGTGAATAACTCTGGAAAATTGGTGAATAACTCGGGAAAGTGGGACAGGCCCTTTACCAAAAGGCTGATGTAGATTAGAGGTTTTCAGGCTACAGGGAGAGGTTGGATAGAATTGGATTGTTTTCCCTGAATGTCACAGGCTGAGGGGAGACTTGGTAGAAGTATGTAAAATTATGAGAGGCATGGATAGGCTAGACAGTCAAAACCTTTTCCCAGGGTGGAAATTGCAAACACAAGAGGACATTGGGAAAGTTTAAATGGAGATGTGCAGGGCATGTTTTTCTAACACAGAAAGTGTAAAGGGGGCCTGAAACACATTGCCAGGGGTGGTGATGGAGGCAGATACAATAGTGGTGTTTAAGAAGCTTTTAGATAGGCACATGGAAATGCAGGGAATAGAGGAATATGGGTTATGGACTGGCAGATGAGATCAGTTTAACTTAGTATCATGTTTGACACAAACATTGTGAGTCGAAGGGCCCATTCCCATTCAAATGGACATCACACAGCTAGCTAGTCAGCCATCAGGCCCCCTTTTCGCTACCAACTCCAGCGTGGTAGTGTTGGTTGACCTTCCCCTATTTGCTCATGTTTACAAAATCAGCTGCGGCACTTCCCATAACTCAGTTTCATCCAGAACACAAAGCTCACCCTGTAATATAACAGCACACAAGGCTACACTAGTGGGACCAGAGGGCGCAGCCTCAGAATAAAAGAACGTACATTTAGAAAGGAAATGAGGAATTTATTTGGCCACAGGGTGGTGAGTCTGTGGAATTAATTGCCACAGATAGGTGTGAAGGCCAAGACTTTGGGTATTTTTGAAGTGGAGATTGATAGGTTCTAGATTAGCCAGGGTGTCAAAGGTTACGGGGAGAAAGCAGGAGAGTAGGGTTGAGAGGGAAAAATAGATCAGCCATGATTGAATGGCGGAGCAGACTCTATGGGTTAAATAGCCTAATACTGCTCCTATGTCCTATGAACTTATTATGAACTTATAAACTGCAGACGCGGGCATCTTGAGCAAAACATGAAGTGCTGGAAGAACTCAGTGTGTCAGGAGGGAAAGGAGAGATAATGTTTTGGGTCAGGATCCTTCCTCAGACCCTGGAATGATTCCAACCGGAAACATTATCTGTCCATTTCTTTCACAGATGCTGACCGACCCGTTGAGTTCCTCCAGCATTGTGTTTTGCTCACATTTATCCATTGGACCAGAGCAATAGATTTTGTGAATCGCTTTTAACTTTCAAACTTCTTAAACATTTGTTAAGCAGTTAGAGTTGCCAAGATAATAATCGTGAAAACTTAACACTGTGATCCGTCAATTGTGTACAGGGCCCCAGTTTATAAAATATCATTTTTAGATGTTATGTTTCACACCATGAGTAAAAAAAATTAACAACAATTCTGTTCTGTTGTAAAAAATGAGACAATTGGTAAATGCCACTATGCCATATGTCACATCGCACTAGTTTTACACTATGCCTTTCATAAACCTTACTCAGGTGAATGATCTGCATGGCCGTGGGTTCATGCACTCAATTTAAAGGAGAAAACAAATGAAATAGGTAGCCTTTCATTTTTTCCCAAAAGGACACCAACATTCACACTTTGTTGGAATAACCCTTGCACCCCTGAAGCAGTCACTTCCCCTTGCTAATGGAAAATTGACACCAATTTAAAACGTATTTTTAAATGTATCTCCACAGATATTACAAAGTGTCCTTGGTCTGATTTAATGGTCTGCATTTCTTGTACCAGTGAAACGGATGATAGTTACCGTGTATCGAGTACAGCGAACATCACCAACGATCTCACTTACAATTGAAACTTTCTAAAGGAGTGGAACAATTGGTACCATAATAGAATTGGTAACAATAAAACCTAAAATGTATTTTGAAAGAGAAACTGCTGGAAGAACTCAGTGGGTCAGGCAGCATCTGTGGAGGCAGACAGATGATCGATGTTTCAGGGGGGAACCCTGCATCGAGACTTTCAATTAAGTGACTTGACTCAAAACTGCTGTCATGCGTGTCTCTAAAAGTTATTTCTTACTGGAGGATAACTAGAGACTAAAGACCCTGTCCCACTTAGGAGACCTCAACAGCAACCTCTGGTGACCTTGCCAGCCACCCAAAATAAAATCAAGGTGGAGGTGACCTGCAACCTCCTACCACCTCCCACGCATATGTTGAAAACCTTCCTCAACTATGCAGAAAATCGGCTTCAACTAGACCTGCGACTAAAAAATTATCGATTTTTAAAATGGCAACCTATTTTTAATCAAGGCCGGTTTTAAACATGATGAAAAAATAGCAGCAACTTAGATGAAGCCTCGACCACGCGGAAACCACTTTCGACCATTAGGGAGAGTGACCAAAACCTCCGGTGACCTCATGGAAACTTTGGGTGGCGGGCAAGGTCACCAGAGGTTGCTGTTTAGGCCTCCTACTTTAACTTTCCCACTGCTATTCTTGCTCAATCCAGACCAGGACATCACTGGGTTGCACTGCACATTGTAAAATTAGGCAGAACTTGGGTTCAATGAATCAAGGGGGCAATTCTAAAATGGCCCATTCACATGAATGACCCAATACTGAAGGAACCAGTTTTGAGAGGTGGTGTTGAAGCAGGTCAAGAACGATTTGTCATCGCCATTATAAGATGATGAAACTATTCAAACTGCATCAGGAGAGGATGTCACCCACATATTGATGTTGGGACCCAGTTCTCCCACACCAGTGCATGGTGATGCTTGTGTAAGAGAAATTGCTCAAATAGATGGTACAATTCCATTAGCAACGCCCTCTAGTGGTTGGATAAAATGGTATCACACGCACTGACAAAGTGCATAAATTTGCACGTTCTCGGAGCAGAATAAGGCCATTCGCCCCATCTACTCCGCAATTCAATCATGGCTGATCTCTCTTTCCCTCTCAAACCCATTTTCCTACCTTCTCCCCATAATCCCTGCAAACCGTACTAATCAAGAATCTGTAAATCTCGACTTTAAAAATATCCATTGACTTGGCCTCCACAGACTTCTGTGGTAATGAATTCCACAGATTCACCAGCCTCTGACTCAATAAATTCCTTCTCATCTCCTTTCTAAAGGAACGTCCTTCTAGTCTGAGGCTATAGGCTCTGGTCCGAGACTCTCCCACTAGTGGAAACATCCTCTCCACTTCCACTCTACGCAGGCCTTTCCAGACAAATTGGCACAACTATGAGCAATCTTTAGGAATAGGAATATTTTATTGTCACATGTGACTAGGCACAGTAAAATTCTTTGCTTGCATACCCAATGTATACAAATAGTGCCCACCTACGATGCTGACAAAGATACAATGCAGGCCGGCTCCTCCTTTTGTTCTCCCCCCCCACGGCAGTCCCTCCACGCCAGATCCCCATTGTTCTCCCCCCTCCCCCCTCACGATGGTCCTCCACACTCTCGTCGACCCGCGAGGCTTCACCACCGCCAAGGCCCCATCGTCACGAGGCTTCAGCGCCGCAAACGCCTCACCACTGTCGACGTCCCACTTCACGCCTCCGCGGTGCCAGCCGCGGGCTCCATGGGCCACTCCGCCGACCCAGACTCTGACCGGCGAGGCTCCAGCGAGGCCCAGACCCGGGCTTCTATGGAGCGATACGGGATCCATTTGCAAAGACAGGATGATGCCACTATGATTCAGCAACAGAATCAAAGATCCATTATTGCATGATCAGAATTACTGGCAATGTGATCAAAGGACACAGGCACGTGGGTGCCCATCTCAGGAGCTGAAGCCAAATTGAATACAACTTAATGTCACAATATTTTTAATATGTTCCCTTCATAGATTGTGGTCAGCAATTCCCTGAGGACATGTGAATTAGGAGTTGGCCTCTCACCCTTTGAACATCCTCCATGTAACAAGATCATGGATGACCAGATTGCAACTTAAAGACATTTCAGCCCACCCGTGGTAATCTTTCAACTCCGTTCTACTCATGAACCTACCTAGTAGCGGACTGGCCAGGGTGTAAGCTTACCCGATGGCAAGTGGGCCCCTGATGAAGTGGGCCCCCTTTGTCTCCTGGCAACCAATATTTTTAGACCCAGTCCGCCACTGAACCTACCTACACGTTAAAAATATTCAAAGACTTTACTTTTGTCACCTTTTGATGAACAGACTTCCAAAGACCCATTGCCTTCTGTGAAGAAAAAAAAAGACCTCATCTGTCTTTCATAGGTGATCACTTATGTTTAAATACTGACCCCTAGTTCTGGATTTTCTCACGAGAAAACATCTTCTCCAGATCCATCCCTCAAATCGCTGCCTATTTTTTTAACACTCCAGTGAGTGGAAACCTAACCTATCCAACCTTTCCTCACAAGACATCCATTTCAATCCTCGTTCCAGGAATGAATCCGGTAAACCTTCTCTTAACTGCTTCCAATGCATTTACATCTTGCCTTCATTTAAAGAGACCACTACTCCACGTAGAACTCTAGATCTGGAGGTTAGACACAAAATACCAGAGTAACTCAGCAGGACAGGCAGCATCTCTGGAGAGAAGGAATGGGTGACATTTCGGGTCAGGACCCTTCCTCAAACTGACAGTCAGGGTAGAGGGAGTCATATGGAAGGGTAAGGTGTGAAAACGAGACATCAATGGGGAAGAAGTTCAAGGACGGTCTCACCAGATCTGGAGATCGAGGAGCCCAGATGTGGCCTCACCAGATCTGGAGATCGAGGAGACCAGATGTGGTCTCACCAATAATCTGTATAACTGAAGAACAACCTCCCGAACTTTGTGTTGAATTTTCCCAAACAATCAACACTAACATTCTGTTAACTTTCCTAATTAATGCTCTTTCCACCTCATGGTCCTTTGCAAATTATTAACCAGCTCTGCACCTTAGCTCTGCAATCTCTCACCATTTGGCTAACATGCTTCTAATTTTGTCCAACAAATATTTTCCCACATTATATTATTTTTCGCAGTCTATACTTCATTTCTTCCTTTGTCCACTCACTCAACCTATCAATATCCCTTTGTAATCTTCTCATGTCCTCCTCACAATTTTTAATAGAACAGAGAATTGCTTAGAACCTATAACATAAGGCGGCACGATCGCGTAGCAGTAGAATTGTTGCCTTACAGCGCCAGAGACCCGGGTTCAATCCTGACCATGGATGCTGTCTGTACGGAGTTCGTACGTTCTCCCAGTGACCTGTGTGGGTTTTCCCCAGGTGCTCCGGTTTCCTCCCACACGCCAAAGGCGTACAGATTTGCATGTTAATTGGCTTAGGTAAAATTGTAAATTGCCCTTAGCGTGTGTAGGATAGTGTTAGTATGTGGGGATCGCTGGTTGGTGCGGACTCAGTGGACGAAGGACTTGTTTCTGCGCTTAAAACTAAAAACTAAAAGTAAACTATAACAGACCTGCTAACATTATGGGCTGAATAGGATCTAAAAATAATAGTGCTAAAACATCACTGATAACTTGGTGGCAAAACACGTCATAGATACAGTGCACTGCATTATACATTGCTACAACATGACTGCGATTCCCCACATGCCAAGTCACTGATATCGACTTCACTAGCAGGCTGTCATCCAAAAGGACCAGGTGCCTCTACACAGGAAGGGAACAGCCAAAAAGGAGAAACGTGCCAAATTTTCCGAGGTTGCTTTCGCACTCGTTCCAGCAAGCATCGCAAGGAAAACACCTGTGAAGAGGGCCTCTCAACGATATGCTTCTACCTTCTACAATGCATTGGAGAAACTTGCAGAGCCGACAATTTTCATTATTGTATTTCCCCTGAACAGTGGGAGCCTGCTTCAAAGCAGGGCTAAAGGTCACAGCAGGTGGACAAGCCTGCAATCTCATATATTGCACCATAAAACGTCATCTTCATTTGAGAACATTTAAACATAAATTTTATTTTTATAAAGGGACAGGGCACAAATTAAGAATTTCACATTGATGGGACTGCTCTTCAGAAATGTTCCTGGTTTAGGAAGAGTTAATCGATCAGGAATAGAAGAATAAAGGCACCTGCAATGCAATTACAAACATCCAACTTAATAGCATGGGAAGGTTTAATCCATATTACGTTATAAAGTAAGAATTAAGTCCATTATCAGCACTGATTGATGCCATAATCACTTCATCAAAAATTATTACACTGCTCTATTTATAGCAGACATTTTCTCCACCATATAAAATGCATTCTGCAAAGCAGATACAATGTTATGTTTATAACCTATTATGTTGATTTTGATTGCTAGTTGATAAAAAGCGCACAGCATCTGTTACGGCAAAACCAGATGCTGGTGTTCCTGCTGCTAGCTTCTGACAAAATGAAATCCTCCCTAAAATTAAAACATTATTTCTAGATCCACAGCATCAGTAAAATGCAGGCAAAATTGATGAGAGAGTGATTGCAACTTACAGAGTGCAGCTTCAACAGAATGCAATAATCAACATGGGAATTCAGATCAAAGAGGAAGGAGGTAGTTCTGGATGCCACCAGCATTAGTTTAGTTCAGTTACAGCACGGAAACGGGCCCTTCAGCCCACACCGACCTGCGATCCCCGCACATTAACACTAGTCCTACACACACTAGGGACAATAGTACATTTATACCAAGCCAAGTAACCTACAAAGGGGTGTGGGAGGAAACCGAAGATCTTGGAGATAACCCTCGCAGGTCACAGGGAGAACGTACAACCTCAATACAGACAGCGCCCGTAGTCAGGATCAAATCTGGGTCTCTGGCGCTGTAAGGCAGCAACTCTACCGCTGCGCCACCATACTATCAGTACTGATAGTGGTTCCAACTATCTTCTGACGGTAAGTAAATAACCTTTCCTAGTTCTTAATGAGTAGTTCTTTGTTAAAAAAAAAAAGTGAAAGCATTCAAAAGTCTAAAAGCATAATAAATTAACATTTAGTAGAAAAACAAATGGACTGTAAAAACCTAGAAATAAAATTGCTGGAAATACTCAGCAGCTTTCCAGCGTTTTGTGTTTTTATATCAGATTTCCAGTGTCATTGGGTTTTTTTTTCATTTTCAAACAAAGCTCTCAATGTCAACTGGACTCAACACTGAACCAAATAAATATCTGCTTCTCACAGAACATCATCTCTGAGCTGGAGTCTCTGGGCAGATGTTGCCCTGCAGGAATTATGGTGATACTACCTATAACCACACTTTTAAGAAATATATCCAGATGAGGTTTTGGATCACCAAAGCATAGAATAAGCATAGCCAATGACTCGCCTAAACAGAATTAGTGGAGATTGGAACTCAATGGTCAACATGGATATTATCGGCCAGAGCCTGGCTCCAAGACTCCTTATTAATAATGGTCCAATGAGTGGTTTAGTAGAAATGTCACTGGGGAAGGAAAAAGATGCCCCATCAAGACTGATTTCACTTAAATTGGGTCGTGATCAGTAAGCTGGCAAATTGAATAACTGTGTAGAAAGGAACTGCAGATGCTGGCTTACACCGAAGATGCTGGAGTAACATGGACACAAAATGCTGGAGTAACTCAGCGAGATAGGCAGCATCTCTGGAGAGAAGGAAGGAGTGAAGATTTGGGTTGGGTCCCTTCTTCAGACTCAGAGTCACGGCGGAGGGAGTCTAGGGATATGGAAGGGAAATGTGAAAATGACAGTTCAAAGCCAATGTTGAAAAGGAAATGTAGAATGCTTCGTTGTTAGCTGAGGAGAAGGTGACAAGGAGGCATACATTCAGTAAAATTAATCAGAAGGACTTGTTGGAGAACTAAGATGCGGGAGGGACAGAGAGAGAGAGAGAGAGAGAGAGAGAGAGGGATAGCAAGGGTTTCTTGAAGTTAGAGAAACCAACATTCATACTGCTGGGTTATAAGCTGCCCGAGCGAAATAACAAATATCTATCCAAATTGATTAACTAGGTGACTGGTGTTCGAACTTTAAATGCAAATGTGTGGGGCTTCAGGTGATGAATAATTTAGAAATTTAAAGAGCAAATATTAGCACTAACTGAGATAATCAACGTGTGACACAAAGGTACAGAGTAGATCAAAGTAATATTAGAGCAACAAAGAGGATCAATATAGGGAACTTTGTAAAACGTCAATATTTATCTGAATATATAAATTCATGCCAATTCCTACCATTCTTACCCAAGGCATTAAATGCCGTTTGGTAGCTCTTTATCTGAATGAACACAGCATTCATAATAAGATAGAGAATTAGCACAAATGGATATAAATTGGCCATCCAATAGGCGATGGAGATGAGACTTCTAAGTGACCGATGCTGGAAACAGAATATTCCAGAGCACTTGATATTTTGGAAAGATGGGCAGATTATTGAAAAATGGTCGGGTTTGTATGAAGGGGTGGGGCAGGGGGGGTTCGCTGTGGCAAAGATTATTGACTCTGAAGATCAGAAAGTAGAACCATTTTGGGTGAAGTTAAGGAATAACAAGGGACATGAGACACTGCTGGGTATAATCCATAGCTGCTTTAACAGCGGCGATGCTGCTAGATACACTATCAAACCTTACTAAAAAGGTAAGAGAACATTCAAGTGGAATTTCAATCTTCGAAAGACTGTACCAAGTAAATTGGCAAAGGTATTTTCAAGAAGTTTATAGAATGAGCTTGGACCACAATACATTGTGGATCAAACAATGGAATGTTGATCTCATCGTGTGAATTAAACCAGGATTATTTTGTAATCTCATTGAGAAGATTCCTATGGGGGCAGAGTGATTCACATTTGTCACTCAACCTCTGTGTTTAATTACAAACAATTAAATAGCTGAGGTGTGTTGCATTAGGCAGTTTGGGAATTTAGATGAGATGAACATGTAAACATTAAAGCAGGAGTGGGCCACTTGTCCCACCACTGGATCTGATGGTAGCTGCTCTGCCCCAGAGCTCACCTCCATTTTTCTGCCAGTTCTCAGAGCCCCTAATTCCAAGATCGTTCAAAAATGTATCTACTTTCTCTTTAAAAAACCCCCAATGATCTAGCCTCTGCAACAGACAAAGATATTCCCCACCCTCTGTGAGAAGATCTCAGTTTTTAAATTAACTCCCCCTAATCTTGTAACAACATCTCTTTGATTCAGGTTCTTCTCCCATTCCAACATTTACCCTGTCAAGCCTCTTCAGGATCATACAGGTTTCAATAAAAACACCTCTCCTATTTTCTTAATACAAAAGAATAGGGTAACTTTTTCCACACAAAGGATGGTGGTGGGTGTATGGAACAAGCTGCCAGAGGAGGTAGTTGAGGCTGGGACTATCCCAACGTTTAAGAAACAGTTAGACAGGTACATGGATAGGACAGGTTTGGAGGGATATGGACCAAGAGCAGGCAGGTGGGACTAATGTAGCTGGGACATGTTGGCCGATGTGGGCAAGTTGGGCCGAAGGGCCTGTTTCCACACTGTATCACTCCATGACTCTGTCTCTATTAGAGATCCAATTTCATGACTCACTTGTGATTGAACAACCTTCTCATCCTGGCCATTAGACCGGTGAACCTCCTCTTTTTGTTGGCCTTCTTTCACCTTCCAGTTGTAGTCCCAAAGCAACATAGCCTTCCATAAGGTCATATGGCCACAAGTGATAGGAGTAGAATTAGGCCATTCAGCCCATCAAGCCTACTCCGCCATTCCATCAAGGCTGATCTATCTCTCCCTCCTAACCCCATTCTCCTGCTTCTCCCCGTAACCTCTGACAACTGTACTAATCAGGAATCTATCTATCTCTGCCTTAAAAATATCCACTGACTTGGCCTCCACAGCCTTCTGTGGCAAAGAATTCCACAAATTCACCACCCTCTGACTAAAGAAATTTATCCTCACCTCCTTCCTAAAGGAACGTCCTCATAGTGTGGAGTCAGTAACAAATTTGGGCCCAGTCCTCTAGGATTACAAGGTTGTCTTAGTGGGTGACTTGAACTTCCCCAATATTGACTGGGACTTGCTCAATTCCAAAAACTTAAGACAGGGTAGATTAGTTCGCTGTATCTAAGAGGGTTTCCTGAAACAGTATGTGAATTGTCCAACCCGAGAAGGGAACATACTTGACCTTGTGTAGGAAAACCTTCAGTGGAAGAGAATTTTGGGCATCACAACTCCATAAGTTTTAAGATTACTTTGAATTGGGATAAGTCTGTATCCTGCAGGGAAGTATTAAATTGGAGTAAGGAAAATGGCACCATTATCAGGCAGGAGCAAGGGAGAGTAAAGTGGGAGAAGTTGTTATTGGGTAAGTCCACATCTGTATTGTGGGAGATGTTTAAAGGCCAGCAGGAGATACGGATGACAAAGTAAGGGAATCTGGATGACCAAAAAGGCTGTAAATCTGGTCAAAACAAAAAGGAAGCGTATGTAAGGTTTTGAAAGATGGATTCTGACATGGCCTTTGAGGAATATAAAGCAAACATGAAATAATTCAGGTGGGCAATTGGAAGATCTAAAAAGGCCATGAAATGGCTTTGGGTAGCCGGATTTATGAAAATCCCAATTTTTTTATATGTACATTGAAAATCAAGGAGAAGATAGGACCACTAAAGTGTAAAGGAAGGAATTTGTGTTTGAAGTCTGGACAATGTAGGCGAGGTTCTAAATTAGTACTTTGCATCTGCATTTACCAACACGAAAAACAGTGCGAGCAGTCATCTTTGCATCTTCTCTTGCCACAAGTGAGGTTCTAGAGAACTGGAGAGTAGATAATGATCTTCCTTTGTTTAAGAAGGGAACTAGAGAGACTTCGGGAACTACAGGCCAGCAAGCCTCATGTCAGTGCAGAGAAGATTAATGAGCAAGGGCAGTTCGGGATCAATAAAATGGTGGTTTTGGGGGACTTGAATAGTCCTAATGAAGTTGGGTAAATCCCCAGCACCTGATCGACACAAAATGCTGAAGTAACTCAGCGTGTGAGGCAGCATCTATGGACCTTTCTGTCCTGGGCCTCCTCCATTACCAGAGTGAGGCCCAGCGCAAATTGGAGGAACAGCACCTCATATTTCACTTGAGTAGTTTACACTCCAGTGGTATGAACATTGACCTCTAACTTTCAATAGCCCTTGCTTTCTCTCTCCATCCCCTTCCCCCTTCCCAGTGCTCCGACCAGTCTTACTGTCTCCACCTACATTCTATCTTTGTCCCTCCCCTGACTTCAGTCTGAAGAAGGGTTTCGACCCGAAACATCACCAATTCCTTCTCTCCATAGATGGTGCCTCAGCCGCTGAGTTCCTCCAGCATTTTGTGTCTACCTTCAATTTTACCAGCATGTGCAGTTCTTTCTTAAACAGGAAGTATACAATTAATGGCGATATCATTAACAGAATTGATGCAGAGTGAGATCTTGGGGTCAAAGCCCATAACTACCTGAAAGTGGCAACACAAGTAGATAAGAGTGGTAAAGAAGGCATAGGGTCTGGTTACCTACATTAGTTGGGGCATTGAGGACAAGAGTCAAGAAGTCTTGATGCTGATTTATAGGACTGTGTTTAGGCCGCATTTGGAGCGTTGCATGCAGTTCTGTTTGACCCATTGGAAGCAGCTTTGGAAAGAATGCAGAAGAGAATTACTAGAATGATAAAATGATCAGTCTGAAGAAGAGTCTCAACCCAAAACGTCACCCATTCCTTCTCTCCAGAGATGCTGCCTGTCCCGCTGAGATACTCCAGCATTTTGTGTCTATCTTCCATACTAGAATGTTGACCAGATTAGAGGATATTCGCCATAAGGAGAGGTTATACACATTGGATTCTTTTCTCTGGAATGCCAGAGGTTGAGAGGAGACTTGTTAGTCACGTGACTCCGAAGTAAAATAGTAAGATTAAACGAGCTTACCAGTTTGAAGTTTGGTCTTTATTTTATGAGGAGTAACGTTGAGGAGTTACGTGCCCTCCGCTCCCAGCCCTCTATCATAAAGTTCAACAGGTATTATGGTTCTCTTATCTTACTATGTTCATTTCAACAACTGTTTTCTGTGATTTCACACCGCTGCTTTGAAGATTGACACGCATGCGTACTGGACGGGGTCTTCACGTAATCCCTCAACGTTACTCCTCATAAAATAAAGATCAAACTTCAAACGTCATACACTGCATCAGTAGGCCAATGATGAGTGAGCATTAAGAATGCATTCAGACATGACATAGATATAGACATGTTGATGCTATAAATGAATAATAGTGGCAATAGTAACCTCCCTCAACCTGGAGGAAGTATGAACCATACCTAACATAGAGTTGGCAAATACCCCTGTTCTGGCAATAGGTTTATTCTGAATATTTGGATAGATCAATAGTTTGACCATCCTGCAACCGCTAGGATGTGGTCCATCCCTGCTGCTGAGATATAGCGGTCCTGGTGGAATGAGACTCAATGTCAATGTACACTCCTGTATATGCCAGACCCATATAACCATCTGGAGAAGGTTCGTAGTGATACCTTCTAACAAGATTTTATGTAACTTATAATATTGCTGTCAGTCTATAAAGCTCTTAGGAACCTTGACATACTGGTGTAAATGCGTGATCACACGCAACCCAAGGTCCATGGGGTATGCAACTCTAGTTTGGTCTTATGTCCCTGTCTAATCTGCATGATTAATCATAAACAAACATGTTATAATAGCCCGCAGATATGATCATCCTATCCAGTGTAGCAATGACTGGACCCATAGCGCTGTACTCAACGCCATGGCGTAATTACTAGTACGTGAGTATGACCATGGGCAGGGATGTTGCTGATGCCCATCGGTGAAGTGACGTAGTACAATGTTAACAACCCATATCTCTGCGTCCCTAAACCTGGGAGGGTTTAAGCTGACGATACCTTCATTCTCTGGATATCAGAGGGTGAGAACCGGACAGAGTGGTTTATGTACTCATCAGCCAAATGATTAGGAGGTACTTAAGGCACAGTAATGGAATAGTAACTTAATGTTATAATCCCATAAAACTGAATTTTAATGTGTCAGTCATCCGTGCCGTGTTAAACGTAAGGAAGCATAAACAATGCTTCCCATCTCCTATGCAGATAGCTGCTATACGGTGCTATCCCTGCAATCTGTAGTGAGCACTAACGCTCATGGTTTGACAACCCAAGCCGCAGAAACGATCTCTCAGAGTCTGTGAGTCTATGATTGATTATATCATGCAGAGGATGGTTTCAACATCACAACTGAACCAGCATCTTTTTATCCGGAATTAACCATGTAAGGTTTTATGTTCATTCTTCGCCTCAGCAGGAGCCATAGGTGTATAACCCAGGCAGGCACTATGAAAACCCGGAAGCGGTAATCTTGCTGAATTTTGCAAAACCCGTCTATTGAGGCCAAATGGAGGAAGACATAAAAGAACATTCCTTCCTAGTGTAGCAAGAATGCACCCTTCGCCACTGTATGCCTCGTTCTCTGTTGATTGAAACTGGATGCAAGCAACTCAATAGTTAGTGTTCTATCAATCCACATTGTCATTAAATACTTTGTGATCACACATTCATTCTGTGTTGTGTTAGGCGCTCCCCCCCCTGGTGAATGCTATGTACTTACCTTTCTCTGTTTCTCTCCCGAGTACAGGCCTCGTGGCTGTGAGTCTGGAATCAAGGGGTTAAAGGCTCCTGTACCCGATTGGCCAAGCTGCGTCAGGTGACGGGTGACTCATCTGAAGCTTAAATACCAGAGTTTCCCAGGATTCTCTCTCTTCTTCGTAGACCCTGACTTGTGAGCAGCCTGCTGGTGTGAGCTGAGGAAGGCCTGGCCACATGGCATAGAACTTTGTGTACTTTCACCATTACTTGTTAACAAATATTGAATTGAGACGGATAAGGGCTGACCTTAGTGTTTTTGGGTATTTTGTTTCAGGGTTATATCTCTTTAGGCAGGTTTTAGAGTCTCTGGTTTGACGGCCCATTACGTGGCTGGCTGGAGCACTGTTTAATTGTTTGTTAGTCCATCCCTATCCCTGACTGGGTTGTTTGAATCAGGCTTGGGTTTTGTGTTCCATTGAATAATTAAAACTATTTTTGAACTTGAACCTGGTTTTTGAATTATGTTACGCGGCTCTGAAGTACCTGCATTCGGGAGTCGTAACAAAATGGGGGCTCGTCCTAAGCTGTGAGGACCCTAGACATTTTTGGGGGGGTTTTTCGGTAGGCTTCTGGTGACTGAGGAAGTCTGTGTGTGTGAGGGAATTTTTTCTTCCCTGTTTGTAGTAGCATTTGTGCCCAGAGTTTAGCTGGTGGTTTGGTGCTACATTTGATATGGAATTTAAGGTGCAAGACTTTGTTGAGGCTCCTAGTCGGGAGTTGTTTGATAGATGTACGAAGGAGCATTTGATTTTGCTGGCAGAGAACTATGACGTGCCTATTGACAAGCATTCAAAGAAACAGTCCATTACAGTTGTGGGCTGCATTGGTGGAGGGTGGGGTTTTGCCTGGCTGTGCAGACAGTCCCCCACCTTCTGTTCAGCCTGGTCAGGACATGGAGGCAGTCATTAGGTTGAAGGAGTTAGAGCTGGCAATGGCTGAGGAGGAAACCAAGAGGGCAGAGATTAGGCTGCGGAAGAAGGAATTGGATGCCTCCCGGGTTTCTTCTAGTGAACGGGAGTTTGATATGAGCAAGAACATCCGCCTGGTTCCCCCGTTTCGTGAGAAGGATGTGGACAAGTTTTTCACAGTGTTTGAACGGGTGGCTTTGTGCTTGAAGTGGCCTAGGGACGTGTGGACCTTGCTATTGCAGTGTGTCCTTGTGGGTAAAGCACGGGAGGTGTACTCGTCTTTGTCTGTTGAAAGCAGTCTGGACTATGAGTGTGTGAAGTCTACAGTATTAAGGGCTTATGAATTAGTTCCAGCAGAACCGGCAGAAATTCCGGCGCTTTAGGAAGTTTGATGGTCAGACTTATGTGGAGTTTGCTTGGGAGAAGGAGGCACTTTTTGACAGGTGGTGCGCTTCTCAAGGAGTGAAGGATATTGGGCAACTGCGGGCCTTGATGATTATGGAAGACTTTAAGAACTGTCTCCCTGAGAGGGTTACTACTTACCTTAATGAGCAGAAGGTGAATGAGGTGTCTAAGGCCGCGGTGTTGGCAGATGAGTATGTATTGACTCATAAAAATGATTTTGTTGGGCGATCCTATAGTTTTGGTGCACGGCCGGTTGATCGTGGTGGTGTCGCCGGTGACAGTGTCAAAGGTGTTTCTGTGCCTGCAAGCATACAGGGGGAGGTCCGAGCTGATAAGGTTGACGGAAATTTGAGGACTAAGGAAGGTTCTGTGTGCTACTATTGTAGAGGGAGAGGGCACATGTTAAAGTCGTGTCCCGTTCTGAAGCAGAAAAATGCAAAGCCTGTGGCTTTGGTGGGTACATAGAAGGCACCTGTGGTACCTGAGGTGCCTGAGTCTGATGAGTGTAGGAATTATTCTGCGTTCATCATGAATGGTTTTGTTTCTCTGGAGGATTGCGTGGATCGTGTGGGAAGTGCATCTTTTGTGTCTAAGTTGGACTTGTTAAAAGGCTATTGGCAAGTTCCTTTAACTAGGCGGGCGAGGGAGATCTCTGCGTTCGTTACGCCTGATGACTTTCTTCAGTACACGGTCGTGGATCGAACAAATCGGTCATCTGAAGGACGTATTTCATCGTCTAGCGGAGGCAAACCTAACGATCAATCTGGGGAAGTGTGAGTTTGGCCAGGCCACAATAACGTATCTGGGTAAGGTGGTGGGCCGGGGTCAGGTTCGCACTCTCGAGGAAAAGGTGGGGCATATTGTCGCATTTCCTGCTCCAATCTCTAGGACTGAACTCCGTAGGTATCTGGCTATGGTTGGGTACTATAGAGGATTCTGTCCAAACTTCTCTGTGGTGGCTGCCCCTTTGACGGATTTGCTGAGTCCGAAGGTAGCTTTTGTGTGGTCCGCAGAGTGTCAACAAGCCTTTGATCATACTAAAAGTCTTCTGGTGCGCGCACCTGTGCTTGCGGCACCTGATTTTGAGCGTCCATTTAAGCTGGCAGTGGATGCTAGTGATCGTGGGGTTGGTGGGGTTCTTCTACAGGATGATTCAGATGGGGTGGAGCATCCAGTTTCGTACTTCTCTAAGATGTTTAATCGTCATCAGAAGTGGTACTCCACCATTGAGAAAGAAGCCTTTGCTATTTTAATGTCTCTGAATCATTTCGAGGTTTATGTTGGCTCCTCGAATGTCCCTGTCATCGTACTCACGGATCATAATCCTTTGGTATTTTTGCAGAGTATGAAGAATAAGAACCGGCGGTTAATGAGCTGGAGTTTGCAGCTGCAAGACTACAACCTGGAGGTCAGGCATATCCGTGGCAAGGATAATGTCTTGGCTGACGCCAGTAGTGTTTTAGCTCCTGAATAGTTTCTGGGATTTGGTGGTGTTTTTTTTCTCTCTTCTTCCGAAACTTATTCAGTATCTTTGGGTGGGGGTGTTAGGCGCTCCCCCCCTGGTGAATGCTATGTACTTACCTTTCTCTGTTTCTCTCCCGAGTACAGGCCTCGTGGCTGTGAGTCTGGAATCAAGGGGTTAAAGGCTCCTGTACCCGATTGGCCAAGCTACGTCAGGTGACGGGTGACTCATCTGAAGCTTAAATACCAGAGTTTCCCAGGATTCTCTCTCTTCTTCGTAGACCCTGACTTGTGAGCAGCCTGCTGGTGTGAGCTGAGGAAGGCCTGGCCACATGGCATAGAACTTTGTGTACTTTCACCATTACTTGTTAACAAATATTGAATTGGGACGGATAAGGGCTGACCTTAGTGTTTTCGGGTATTTTGTTTCAGGGTTATATCTCTTTAGGCAGGTTTTAGAGTCTCCGGTTCGACGGCCCATTACGTGGCTGGCTGGAGCACTGTTTAATTGTTTGTTAGTCCATCCCTATCCCTGACTGGGTTGTTTGAATCGGGTTTGGGTTTTGTGTTCCATTGAATAATTAAAACTATTTTTGAACTTGAACCTGGTTTTTGAATTATGTTACGCGGCTCTGAAGTACCTGCATTCGGGAGTCGTAACAGTTGTCATTGATTTTGCATAATAATACACCAGTGCTAAATGTGGTTTGGTAAAACTATCACCGGATACTTTGATTTGATTGTACCTTTGTGATTAACATTTACCACCTCCAAAGTGTATCACCTTAATAATAATAATGGATGGGATTTATATAGCGCCTTTCTAATACTCAAGGCGCTTTACATCGCATTATTCATTCACTCCTCAGTCACACTCGGTGGTGGTAAGCTACTTCTGTAGCCACAGCTGCCCTGGGGCAGACTGACGGAAGCGTGGCTGCCATTCTGCGCCTACGGCTCCTCCGACCACCACCAATCACTCACACACATTCACACACAGGCAAAGGTGGGTGAAATGTCTTGCCCAAGGACACAACGACAGTATGCACTCCAAGCGGGATTCGAACCGGCCACCTTCCGGTCGCCAGCCGAACACTTAGCCCATTGTGCCATCTGTCGTCCCTTGGACTTGTGCATGCCTTATATGCATATCTACACACTCTTTAATGCCCAGAATGCACCTGGTGTCCATTGGCAGTTGATACCATGACTGAACACTTGATAACTCATGCTAATCCCATCTGCCTCCGTAACTAGAGATGGTATTAGTAAATTACCCATCTTTGGGCAATAGCATCAGTTTGGAAATGACTGAAGATTTACGGATAAGAGGTTTTAGTGGAGCAAAGCTGTCCATCATTGTGACTTTGATTGTTTCAGCTGAAAATAGCAGAGGTCTAATTTTTATCTCAGAGCTGATCCCAGACCAATAAATGGACGATTGTATCCCAACAATCAATAGTTTCAGTTGGTATCAACTTAATTTAAATTTAACTGGACAGGTGTGAACCAATTCCTCAAATATAGCTATGTGGCTGCAGTAACTGCAGCCGGGATATCCCCGCAGTCCCTATCAAAGGGATAGCCGCAATTTACAAAGTGGGGGGGGTTATCCTGCTTCGGGGGGGGGGGGGGTATACTTACTGCCGTCTGCTCCTCGCATCCCGCAGTCTACAGAGCGGGTTCTCGGTCGCTCCCCGTATTCTACGAGCTCCGGAGCGGCTGTCCCGGTGTCCCCGGCACCAATATGAAGCCGCTGGCACCACTGCCAGTAGCTCGAAGGTGAATCCACCGCCGTCCGTTCCCCGTTTCCCACGGTCTCCGGAGCGGCTATGCAGGTGCCCCCTGCACCAATATGAAGCCGCTGGCTCCGCAGCCAGCGGCTCGAAGGCGAATCTGCCACCGTCCCGCGGTCTCCCGAGCGGGTTCTCCACCATATGAAGCCGTTGGTTTGCTGCCAGAGGCTCAAAGGTGAATTTACCGCCGCTCGCCACCCGCATTCCGCGGTTCCGAGTGCCTTGGTCCGTGGGCGGGATACCCCGTGACCGGGGTTCCCTGAAGTTCGAGACTGGGGTTTCCCCTCCGTCCCGACTTAGCCCCGGACTTTAAGCAGGACCTCTAAGTAGAGGTTCCTGCAAGAAGATTTAACCTGAAAGTATTTTAAATACAGATCAGAAAATTTTAGCAAAGATTTTATCAAGAAGATTAAGCAAATATATTAGTAAATTGATAAACCCTGATCAAACGGGGTTTATACCTAAAAGACACTCATTTAATAATCTGAGACGTCTGTTTAATATAATGTACTCGCATAAAGTAGAGGAAGAAGATATATCAATTATTTCTTTGGATGCAGAGAAAGCATTTGATCAGGTAGAGTGGCAATACTTATATAAAGTACTACAAAAATTTAATATGGGAGAGAATTTTATAAGATGGGTAAAATTATTATATGATAAACCGATGGCAAGAATTTTAACTAATAACATGTTATCTCAAAAATTTCAACTATCAAGGGGTAATAGGCAGGGATGTGCACTATCACCCCTGCTATTTGCCCTTATGATAGAACCCCTGGCTGAAAGTATAAGAATTCATCCGAATATTCAGGGCTATAATACCAGAGACTCAAAGAATAAAATCTCATTATATGCAGACGATATACTTTTATATATTACAAAGTCACAAACGAGCATACCAAATTTATTAAACTTAATAGAGGAATTTGGGTCTTTTTCTGGATATAGAATAAACTGGAATAAAAGTGAAATTATGACATTAAAACCTCAAGAACCTACACACTTACTGAAGTTCCCCTTTAAAATCGCAACAGAAAAATTTAAATATTTGGGTATTCAGATTACTAGAAAATATAAAGCATTATTCAATGCTAATTTCATGCCTTTATTAAATAAACTTAATACGTTGATTAAATTTTGGAAAACACTTCCCTTATCATTATTAGGTAGAATAAATGCAATAAAAATGATCTTCCTACCACAATTATTATACCTATTTCAATCTATACCGGTATATATACCAAAATACTTTTTTAAAAATTAGACTCTAATATTACTAATTATATTTGGGACTATAGATCACATAGAATCACAAAAAAACATTTATGTAAACCAAAAGAGGTCGGGGGACTTTCACTTCCGAATTTTATGTATTATTACTGGGCAGTGCATATTAAGAATATGATTTATTGGTTGGATAGTGCTACCCAACAGACAGAATGGATAAAAATGGAGAAGGAGGATTGCCATCCTAGTAATATAGGAACGATCCTCTTCTCCCCAAAAAAACTGAATAACACAATATATAAGAAGAACCCAATTATATATGGTACAATAAGAATTTGGAAACAAATAAAATTATCTTTAAAATTAAGAAATCTATCACTGTTAATGCCAATAGCGAATAACCCTTTATTTAAACCATCTCTTATTGATAAGACATATAACCAATGGGAAAGTCTCGGAATTAGAAGGATCGGGGATATGTATGAAATGGGAAACTTACTATCATTCCAACAATTACAATTAAAATTTAAATTGAAAAACAACCAATATTTTAAATATCTTCAGATTTGCGATTTCGTGAAAAAATATATACAAGGATATCAAAAAGTAACTCCTGACTTATTGGAAGAGGCAATGAATATTGAAGCTGACTCACAAAAATTAATATCATATTTATATAATAGTATTCTAAATATAGACCTACCATCGACAGAGGTACTTAGAGAAGAGTGGGAACGGGAACTAATGATAAAAATTACGAAGGTTAAATGGGAAAAATACCTGATATATATTCACAAATGTTCAATTAATGTAAGACATAATTTAATTCAATTTAAAATTGTACATAGATTATATTACTCAAAAACAAGATTGAACAAATTTTATCCAAATATATCCGCCACTTGTGATAAATGTCTAGCCCAAAAGGCAACTATAACACACTCCTTAGTCTCCTGCATAAAACTTTATAGATTCTGGAATGATATTTTTGAAATATTTACAAAATTATTCAAGACAAGAATGGAACCTAATACTGAAATGATTATATTTGGCGTAATGGAAGATGGGAATAAATTGAACACATCTCAAAATCTATTCCTTAACTATGGTTTAATAATAGCAAAAAAATTAATTCTTAAATTTTGGAAAGGTACATCAATACCAACGCTTAAAATGTGGATTGCAAGTATGTTGGACACCGCTCATCTTGAGGAAATGCGATTCCTCCTAATGGATAAATCAGACCAATTCATAACGAGTTGGTCTCCATTCGTCGTTTTTTTGGAATCATATGGTGCAACACAATTGTAAAAAATAACTGTTTCAGGACTGGACGAGGGTTGGTCAAGACTATAAATAATGATCTCCTCTTTTTTTTTCTTTTCTTCTCTCTATTCTCTCTCTCAACTTTTTTCATTTACTCGTTTTCTTTTTTCACACACTATATATTTCACATCTTTCTATCCTTTACTATCTAACTTCTTTTTCTTATTCTAATCTTTTTTCAGTGTAACAAATAAAAAAAAAGAAGTTGTACATAAAATGTATTATGAAAATATATATTAGGCACTTTGGTGCCATATGACTGTACTTACTTCTAATAAAATAAAATATTAAAAAAAAAAAACCTGAAAGTATTTAAAAAACTTACCTCAGGTCTGTTGTTGGCAGGAGAATCACTTCACCCTGCCAGTCGTCACGCAATGCGATAGACGATATGACACGCATGCGTACTGGACGGGGTCTTCACGTAGTCACTCACGTGACTCCGAAGTAAAATAGAGTATCATTGCACGTGTCAACTGAATCAACTTCAATGCATTCCCTCAGTGTAACTGACAGCCTGTGTTCTTAAAGAAACAACGGTGTCTGCTTACTGTGCGGGTGCTCCGTCCACTATAACCAAAATTTATTATAAAGAGGTCCGTAATAACAAGGGTACACTGTATATCAAATTATCACAGGCATAGACACGGTAGACAGTCAGAAGAGTAAGGTGACGTGCCTCAATGACTATCGACCAGTGGCACTAACGCCGGTGGTGATGAAGTGCTTTGAGAGGTTGATCATGGCACTAATCAACTCCTACCTCGACAAAAACCTGGACCCACTGCAGTTTGCTTACCGCCACAACAGATCAACGGTGGATGCAATCTCGCTGGCCCTCCACTCCGCTCTGGACCACTTGGACAACAAAAACTCATATGTCAGGCTGTTATACATTGATTACAGCTCGGCATTTAATACAATCATCCCCTCCAAGCTGGTTATCAAACCCGCAGAACTGGGTCTCTGCGCATCCCTCTGCAATTGGATCCTCGACTTCCTCATTCACAGACCACAGTCTGTTCGTATTGGTGGAAATGTATCAGACTCGATAACAATCAGCACGGGAGCATCTCAAGGCTGCGTGCTCAGCAACCTGCTGTACTAACTCTATACTCATGACTGCGTAGCCGGTCATAGTGCGAACTCCATCATCAAGTTCGCTGACGACACCACTGTTGTGGGACGTATCACTGATGGGGATGAGTCAGAGTATAGAAGAGAGATCGAGCAACTGTCCATATGGTGCCAGCACAATAACCTGTCCCTCAACACCAGCAAAACCAAGGAATTGATTGTGGACTTTGGAAGGAGTAGGATGGGGACCCACAGCCCTGTTTATATCAATAGGTTGATGGTTGAAAGGGTCAAGAGCTTCAAATTCCTGGGCGTGCACATCTCTGAAGATCTTTCCTGGTCCGAGAACACTAATGCAATTATTAAGAAAGCACATCAGTGCCTCTACTTCCTGAGAAGATTACGGAGAGTCGGTTTGTCAAGGAGGACTCTCTCTAACTTCTATAGGTGCACAGTAGAGAGCATGCTGACCGGTTGCATCGTGGCTTGGTTCGGCAATTTGAGCGCCCTGGAGAGGAAAAGACTACAAAAAGTAGTAAACACTGCCCAGTCTATCATAGGCTCTGACCTCCCTTCCATCGAGGGGATCTATCGCAGTCGCTGCCTCAAAAAGGCTGGCAGTATCATCAAGGACCCACACCATCCTGGCCACACACTCATCTCCCCGCTACCTTCAGGTAGAAGATACAGGAGCCTGAAGACTGCAACGACCAGGTTCAGGAATAGCTACTTCCCCTCAGCCATCAGGCTATTAAACCTGGCTCGGACAAACCTCTGAACATTAATAGCCAATTATATGTTATTTGCACTTTATCCGTTTATTTATTCATGTGTGTATTTACGTATATAATGGTATATGGACACACTGATCTGTTTTGTAATCAATGCCTACTATGTTCTGTTGTGCTGAAGCAAAGCAAGAATTTCATTGTCCTATCAGGGGCACATGACAATAAACTTACTTGAACTTGAACTGTTCCTGTGCTGTGCTGTTCTATGTTCTAAATCACAAGTAATTGATGCCTAGGAACAGATCCTTAGGATGTTCACATACTTCTAGCCCAAAAAACTGTACTTTATTCTGACTCTCTAATGATAACCAGTCTTCAATACATGCCAACACACACTTCGATATATCATGAGCCATTATTTTAAACATCAACCTAAACATAGGGCACTTTATCAAAAGGCTTCGGGACATCTAGCCCCACCTGGACTTGCACCTATTCCTCCCCTCCCACTCCACCTACATTCCGTCCCCGTTTTACAATTCGTAACTCTTCAATCCTTTTACCTCACACCTTTTTTTCATCACTGGCCTTTGTCCAATCAATACAATACAATACAATATTTATTGTCATTTGAGCCTCAGTGAGGCTCAAACGAAATTCCGTTTCCACAGCCATACAAACAAAGGCAATTTCCTACAGACATACACACTTTTTAATTCACACAAACATCCATCACAGTGAACCCACTGTGATGGAAGGCAAAGTCTTTTCTCTCCCCTGTTCTCCATTTCTCTCCCGATGTCCAAGCCCCAGGCGGGCGATGATAAGTCCCACGGCCATTTTAGGCCGTGCCGGGCGATTTACGGCCCCGCTCCCGGTCTAAAAGTCACAATGTTGGAGCCCCCGGCGGGCGCTGTAATGTCCCACGGCCATGAAGCCGCGCCGGGCGATGTACGTCCCCGCTCCGGGTCGTTCCAACCCCTCGACACGGGCTGGAGAAGTCGCGGTGCGGGAGCTCCGGGAAGCGGTCTCTCCACCCGGACCCGCGAGCTCCTGATGTCCCAGTCCACCGGACCTGCGGCTGCGGTGCTGGAGCCTCCGAGCCCCAGGAGTCGAGTCGCAGCAGCGAGTCACCACCGCTCCCCATGCTCCGAGGCCGGCCAGCCCCACGATGGTGAGTAGTCCGCAGCTCCGCAGTCTCCCGAGCCCCCGGGTCGTTCAGGTTGGAGGCCGCTCCACGGTGCTAGGCCCCAACGACAACGGAGACCCGACAGGGAAAAGGTCGGGTCTCCCGGACAGGGAAGAGATTTTAAACAGTTTCCCCCTCCCCCCCCCCCCCCCCCCCCCCCCCCCACATATACACATTTAAAACCAGTATTAAAAAAACACCAACACTACATTTAACTAGACAGCAACGGGTGAGTCGCGCCGCCAATCACCTGCCAACCAACACCCCACCCACCACCCCCACCCACCTCCACACCTGGGCTTTGTCCTGCCCCTCCTCTCTTCCAGAAGGTGGGGGAAGGGGTGTGGCCCCGACCCAAAACGTCATCGGTCCATGTTCTCAAGAGATGCTGCCTGACCTGCTGAGTTACTCCAACACATTGTGTCTTTATCGGTCTTTGGTCTCATTACTTTTTCAACTTTTTACTTTTTCACTTTCTTGAGCAAACATGGTTTCAACCCCTGATATTGTAAATCGATCCCTCGCCCATTATGTCTCTGTGTCCCACAGCTCTGCTCTCACTTTCGCTTCCCCCCAGATACGACAAGGATAAAGTTCCCTTGGTCCTTAATTTTCAGCCCACCAGACTCCACATCCAACATGTCATTCTCCGACATTTCTGTCACCTGTAACAAGGGACCTGAAGACTGAAAAAGTGTTCTGACCTGAAACATCCACTATCCATGTTCTCCGGAGATGCTGCCTGACCCAGTGTTACTCCAGCACTTTATGTCCGTTTCTGTAAACCAGCATCTTAAGTTCCTTGTTTCGACTGATTCAACTTATTTATTTTTCCTCGTTATAAGTTGAACCCCGGGTTTTCGGCAATAGGGAGGTTTCACGGCAGTCGGGTCACGACCCATGACCCGTACTGTTGCTACGCTACTCCAAATGGAGTACACGCGATGAACTGCAGGTAAGCACTTACCATTGTTTCCAGCGTAGCGGGCCCGTTAAAACCTGCCGAAATTGTCAATTTTTGCGCTGTAAATAATTATGGAAATCAGGATAAGCGTGAGAGACATTTAGCCTACTCCAGAATTCCAAAAGTGTGGAGAAATGACGGTAGATAGAAGCGAGAGCTGAAGGGACAACAACAGAGTGCTTAGCGAACATTGGCCGTTTGCTCACTGCATTTCATCAACTAAGGCATTATTTGTGTTTTTTCTTGATTCCTTTGGCATCTAAAAAGTTTCAGAAGTGATAAATCTGGCTGTAAATTTTTTTAATCGCCCATGGTTCTCGTGGGTTTTTACATACAAAATGAAAACGCATCTGAAGAAAAATTTACAGCCAGATTGATCACTTCTGAGACTTTTTAGATACCAAAGGAATCAAGAAAAAACACAAATAATGCCTTACTTGATGAAATGCAGTGAGCAAACGCCATAATCCCCAATATTATCAATTCCGATATCTGCACAGCCAATGTACAAGCACTTTAGCTGCTGTTGTCCCTTCAGTTCTCGCTTCTCTATACCTTAATTTCGCTTCACGTTTGGAATTCTGAAGTTGGGTACATGTCTCTCACACTTACCCCGATTTCCACAATTTTTTTCAGACAAAAATTCAACATATTGGCGGTTTTTAACAGGTAGGAAAGTACGCGTTTCTAGCATTAATAACATATACCGGAAGTTACGTATGTCCTCCAGATGGATTATGCGGCTCCGTGCGTCAAGCCCTATGACCCAGTGACCTTACGTGCAACCCCCTATTGATGGCCCACCCACCCCCGCAATCCGGACAAAATTAAGAGAAGGTAGACACAAAATGCTGGAGTAACTCAGCGGGACAGGCAGCATCTCTGAAGAAAAGGATTGGGCGACCTTTCGGGTCGAGACCCTGCTTCAGAAGAAGGGTTTCGGCCCGAAACGTCGCCTATTTCCTTCGCTCCATAGATGCTGCTGCACCTGCTGAGTTTCCCCAGCAATTTTGTGTACCGTCAGAATTAAGAGAGCTCAGTTGTAATTCCTTGAGTGGCCACAGATGGCATTGTGAGTGGGAGGGCTCTTTCAAGTTGTGTCCCTCCGATATGAAAGTTATTTATTTGCATGTAAACATTGAAATCCCTCCTTGTCTCATTCTATCCCTGCAGGCTGAATGTTTATGTTTTTTTGTGTTTCAACCTCCTCTAGTCCCATACACCACCCCACACCCCTACTCCCACCATTCTGTTCAATTTTCCTCTAACCCTCTGGAACTCTGAATTTCCTGACAAGCCTTCTCTAAATTACAGGGCACCTACTAAAGGCTGCCTCCCAAAATCCCTTTTCAACTATGCTCTCAATCTTCTCTCATGCCTGTTTTGCACGGGTGGTGTAGAGGTAGAGTTGCTGCCTCACAGCGCCAGAGACCCGGGTTTGATCCCGACTACGGGTGCTCTCTGTACGGAGTTCGTACGTTCTCCCCGTGGGTTTTCTCCAAGATCTTCGGTTTCCTCCCACACTCCAAATACTTAATTGGCTTGGTGTAAGTGTAAAATTGTCCCTAGTGTGTGTAGGGTAGTGTTGATGTGCGGGGATTGCTGGTCGGTGCGGACTCGGTGGGTCAAAGGGCCTGTCTCCATGCTGTATCTCTAAAATAAACCGTAAACCCTCATTTTAACCCCTTATATGGGATGTCAGGTATAGCGACAGAGCTGCTGATACAACCCCGTCTCACACCGTCTCGCCGGCCGGTTAGAGCCCCGGCTTGTGAACCCATTCCCGACTCAGAAGGAGCCTCTGCAGGCCCTTCCTCAACCATCGCCCCGTCCCATGTCATGGCTGTTGTTGTGGCTCATGTTGTAGCCGACAGGACACGTTTTCTTTAGGCGCTGCCTATGAGAGGACGTAATCGGTCACCCTGGGGCTCCCTCCCCTCTCACCTGCTGTCACTTCCAAGGTGGAGTATATGAAGCAGGAGGGGTTGACGAGAGAGGGAAGAAGGCCGAGTGGACAGAGCGATGGGAGAAGCAGGTGGCAGTGGTCGAGCGGAGAGTGGACAAAGCCACCGCCGACACCATGAAGCAGTAGCTGGTGAGAAGAGAGGGGAGCGAACGCGTTCTGTCGGTGGCGGTGACCAGAAGAAAGCGCAGTCCCCAGGGCTACAACGTGAGCCACAACACAGTAGTGTCACCGGACCGTGCGATGGGTGAAGAAGGCCTCACGCGTGCACTTTGCGAGTCGGGAGTTGGGTCGGAAGCCGGGGATCTAAACAGCCGGGTAGACGGTGGGAGCCTGGGATGGGTCGATAGGTCATTCAATTCATATTCAGTTTACATTTTATATTTGTTTTAGTTAGGTTTCTGGCAATTGATGTGCTTTAGAGACATGGGAGGTTATCATAAGTGGGCCAGGGTTGTATTGTCGTTTCATTATCACGTGACCTCTGTTGGCCCAGAAAGCGGGATAATCCAGAAAGACTCTAGAACCGAGGGTGCGGGAAAATCAACCTGTACTCATTCTCCACTCTGTCACACTTACTCCAGTTACTGCCTTCCTTATACACAAGAAGAAGCTCTTGCCATTTCTCCTGATCCCAGTTTTCTATCATAATCAATTTCCTCCTTTCTAATTAACTTGGTGTTGGTGCTCGTTAAATTCCCAGTCCACTGGTCTAACAATAGCTCTTGTAACTTTATATGTCTTCTTCTTTGATATCATCTTTTTCTTGACCTTTATTAAATAACAGATGGTGTATCTTTCTCTTGGGATCCCTTTTTCTACTTGGGATAACATTTTCTGCGTGTTGCAAGCTAACTGCTTAATGGCAGTCAGATGAAGGGTCCCAACCCGAAATGTTACCTATCCATGTCCTCCAGCGATACTGTCCGACCCGCTGAATTACTCCAGCATTTTTACGTTTTACTCTACTCCACTGATTTAATCCTCTACCAAGTTACCCAGTCCATCTCAAACAGCTGCCATACCACTACAACTGCCTGTGTTCGAGTGCATTGGTTGTAGATCCCTGGTATTCACCCTCAAATTACTCGTACTCTAGCGCATTCTGATCATTACTCCCCAGGGGAATCTTTAACCATAACATCCTGAAACATTATCCTTACTTATTGCATATGACCAACTCTAAAATAGCCATTTGCAGGTCGATTCGGTCGCACACTGCTCGAAGAAACCATCCCCAATAGACAGAACAAATTCATCTTCTGTGATATTCTTGCCAATTGCAGTAGACCAAATAGATTAAAATCATCTTTGCAATTCCTTTCTTTAAAGCCTTTGATTCAAGATTCAAGAGAGTTTATTGTCATGTGTCCCTGATAGGACAATGAAATTCTTGCTTTGCGTCAGCACAACAGAACATAGTAGGCATGATTACAGAACAGATCAGTGTGTCCATATACCATTTTATAAATATATACACACATGAATAAATAAACTGATAAAGTGTAAATAAACAGATAATGGGCTATTAATGTTCAGAGTTTTGTCCAAACCAAGTTTAATAGCCTGATGGCTGTGGGGAAGTAGCTATTCCTGAACCTGGTCGTTGCCGGCTTCAGGCTCCTGTACCTTCTACCTGAAGGTAGCGGGGAGATGAGTGAGTGGCCAGGATGATGTGGGTCCTTGATGATACTGCCAGCCTTTTTGAGGCAGCGACTGCGATAGATCCCCTCGATGGAAGGGAGGTCAGAGCCGATGATGGACTGGGCGTGTTTACTACTTTTTGTAGTCTTTTCCTCTCCAGGGCGCTCAATAAATATTCCCCTATTCATGCCTCGTCTTATTAAGAAGCAATTTTTTGCAGTTGAAATTATTAAGAAGCAACACCTTGAGGTCCTATGGACCACCAGCATCTACTTTCACTTGTGGAGGAAGGAATTTCAGGAATTATCAAAGGGAGGATAAATCTAGAATACAAGAGTAAAATAACAAGAAATATATCAGTAAACTTAGAACTTCTACCATGTGTCAACAGAAAGTAGAGAAAATAAACTGGTCCTTTAGAAACTGGGACAGGGGTATTAATAATGGAATGTGGAAATGGCAGAGTTTAA
>NC_045967.1:5557331-5561676 GCF_010909765.2 Amblyraja radiata | reverse complement strand
ATCTGTGTGTTTGGGGGCTGGTTAGTGTGAGTGTGATGCCGCAGGCCCCCCCCCCCCCTGCAAACGCGCGTTGGGAAACAGACCCAACGGGTGTGCACTGGGTCTAGTACATATTTAAAATGCACAAATATAAATGCATAAATATAAATACAAGTATACAGTGCATGGATAGATATCTCCCTGTACACACACACATATATATATATATATATATATAACCCAACGGGTCTGCACTTGGTCTAGTAACTATATAAATATATATATATGTGTGTGTGTGCGTATAATATATACCCACACACACACACAATTTCCCTCCTGGGATTAATAAAGTTCTATCGTATAGTATTGTGTGTGTAGGAAGGAAGTGCTGATGCTGGTTTAAACAGAGATAGACACAAAAAGCTGGAGTAACTCAACAGGTCAGACAGAATCTCTGGACAAAATGAAAATATTATGTTTTGGGTTGGGTCTGAAATAGGTTTCTGCACACCTTTGGAATGTGGAAGGAAACACACGGAGAAAACCCATGTGATCAAAGGGAAATGGAGCAAACTCCGTATTCAGCAACCAGCACTCAGAATACAGCACCCATATTCAGGATCAATTCCGGGTCTCTGGCACTTTTAGGCAGCAACTTTATGGCCAATGTACAGCCCCATAGTCTTGAACTTAATTAAAACGACACGTGTTACAAGGGGGGTGACATGAAAAAGAAAGGAAGAGGAGGAGACAGTGGGCTGTGGGAGAGCTGGGAATGGGAAGGGAAGGAGCGAGAAAGCAAGGGCTACCTGAAATTAGAGAAGTCAATGTTCATACCGCTGGGGTGTAAACTACCCAATCAAATATGGGGTGCTGCTCCTCCAATATGCGGTGGGCCTCACTCTGGCCATGGAGGAGGCCCAGGCCAGAAAGGTTGGATTCGGAATGGGAAGGGGAGTTGAGCCACCGGGAGATCAGGTTGGTTGCGAACTGAGTGGAGGTGTTATGCAAAGCGATCGCCAAGCCTGCGCTTGGTCTCACCGAGGTAGATCATATGCTGAATAATCCAACCACATTTTTGTTTGGAAGTGGAAAGAAATAATAGAAATTGCATTCATTGCAACGTGTAAAAAGTTGAGATACTGTTTGCTGAATGTCATTGTGGTATATATCATGTCTTGATTGGTGAATATGTTTAGTTTGTGGCTTTATTTGAAGCAGAAATAATATGTGAATGCTTCATTGAGCATTATTCCGACTGGTAACTACGCACTTCGTACAAGCACATTATCGCACGCGTCATGCAAGCCATCTTAAATGACCACCTAAACTGTCATTTGGCAACCTTAAAAAGCTGCCAAGGTTGCCCGGCTGACAACAGAGAAAAAAATTAAGTGAGAGCCCTGCAAGGAGTATAATATTTTTGACTGTCATAGGCCTTTCTGACATATGCTGTCACCAGGGCCGGATTTACCTATAAACTAGACAAGCTTAAGTTTAGGGCCTCGAGGTCTAGGGGGCCTCCGGCCAAGGCAGGACACTGACCGTTCAACTCTGGCCGGGCCCCCCTCTCTATCTCTCTCTCTCCATCTCCCCCCCGCTATCCGTGTCCGGGCCGCCGGGCTTCGCTCGCTCCTCATCCGCCGGCACGGCAGGCCGCCTCTTGCACATGCGCATTGCTGCGGCGTGCACGTCCTCCCCCTGCACAACCACGGCCAGCACATCATCGGCCGCCTGCGTATGCCCACTGCAACGGCAACTGGTCGGCGCTGGGCACTTTCTCCCTCGCTATGAATTGTGGGAGATTTGGCTGCCATGGCTGTTCGGTTGCTGCCTCGCCGCCAGCGCTGAAAACCAACACGGAGGGGGCCTCACAAGTGGAACAGCTTAGGGCCTCTCGTCATCTAAATCCGGCCCTGGCTGTCACAACGCACTGTAGTCTCTAAACAGCCCTTCAGTAATTTTCCTTGCCCTCCATTTCAGAGTAATAGTGTTTTAAGCCAATAACTCGACACTAGCAGTGGCAATAAATAAATCACAGCTTTCCAGCCCCTTATCTCATTGGCCACCCTCGGCTGCAAATCGGTGTCAATCTGGTGGACCATCTTCCTCTAGTCGTGGGGGTGGGGGATTGGGGGGCCTCACAAGTGGAACAGCTTAGGGCCTCTCTTCATCTAAATCTGCCCCTGGTTGTCCAACAACTTTAGGCTGTGCACGCCACACGAAAGAAGGAGAAGGAGAAGCTAACAAAGCTAAACAGAGATAAAATGTAAACGAGAACAGTCAGACCATTCAGAGAACTGGGAAGAGGGGAGGGATGGAGAGAGGGGGTTACTTTAAGTTACAATAAACTCTACTGGATTTGAATTTTGGATACAATCAGAGAAAGTATTTGAATGCGGCGATGCTGCAGTCAGATTGAAGAATGAGAGAGGGTTCTGCCAGCAGATGGAGCCAGGTATAAAAGGCAGAGACGTAGATAGCAACGACAAGCAGTCTGGATTTTATTCCGCCCTCTCTCTCTCGCTGCCATTTGGTTTCATTTTCAGAGACCGCGGGAAGCTGCGAGCATCTTAGGGAGGTTGGCCGTTGTTCTATGGAAGCTGATTTTCCTCTTTCCACCATCATGCCTTGCCAAAACCCCCAACAGCAGCAACAGCAACAGCAGCAACAGCAGAGCCACACTCTGCCCAAGCAAGTGCGGTTCACAGCAGCAGCAGCAGCAGCAGCGGCGGCGGCCAGCAGCGTGGAGCCCGAGCCACTGGCAGCGCAACTCAAGCTGCTGCCGATGAACGACCAGATCCGAGAGCTGCAGACCATCATCAGGGACAAGTGAGTGTGGCTGGTGGCCGGCTGTCTGCATCGGTGCTGGTGATATTAGCGCCTGTCTGTCAGTGTGTCTGTGTGTGTTGTGTGTGTAGAGATAGAGAGGGAGCCTGGAGTCCCAGGCCTGCGCTAAATGGGGACAGCAGCAGCAGCAGCGACTCCTCTATATCTATCTCTATCTCTCACTCTCACACCAACTCCACTAACCAACCAGTGCATTCAAAGGCGGCACGCACTGTCGTTTTATTTTATCTAAGAGTCTGGAACAACCCCAGAAATGTTGTCCCAACACATTTATCCAATTCCTACAGCGGATGTGGCACGTTAGCTCATTTGTAGTTACACACGCAGTTCTTATTCCCACCATGGGATGGAATGGAATGGCCTAAACCGGCCTGAATCATTCTTGATTGTATTCAACACAGTGCAATATGGTTCATTTAGAGATGGTTTATTCCCGACTGTTTAACATTTAAAGCATTAAACAATGCTACCAAAAAATACATATGCCTCTGGACATGTACTTCTGTGAAGTAAGACTAAAGATATTGGTTCAAAGGCAAATATTGGTCCAAATTTTCTACGCAAATGAGACCTTGCCTTAATCACTCTCTTTTATCAAATGAGCTATTTTATTGGGAATATTTATTTGGCGGCTCCATTTTGCCTTATTTCTATGCTCTTCATTGCTGAAGGTTTAGTTCTGTTTACAGATACACCATGGAAACATGTCCTCTGGCCTCTCAATGTCCACGCATCCTGGACATCTCCAACACCTCCCACACGTTGGGTTCCTTAAATGGAGTTGTTGAAGATTTGCAGCCCTTTTCAGGCATGAGGAAGGTGGTGTGTGTGGTGGAGAAGTGCTGATGGAGAGGGAATCGAGTGGTGTGATGTCAGCTTCTGCACTCTGCATTTTGGTCAGAGTCATTGGAGGGCCTCATCACCAGAACTCTACAACTAGCACCAAGACCTTGCTTGGCTGGCAGTGAGATGAGTCCTCACAGTTGGATCCATCCCGCACCATCGGAATCTTACTACCAATGCACACAGCCCTTGGTGTGGTTGCGGAGTGGAGATGGTTGCCCACCTCTTCGTAGAGTGTTGATTTGCGAACAGAGTCTAGGGAACGATGCAAGGGCCCTTGTCTTGATTAATCGCAGCAGTTCTGTAACTGAGGACTCTCTGATTCAATGTTTAAGAAAGAACTGCAGATGCTGGAAAAATCGAAGGTAAACACAAATGCTGGAGAAACTCAGCCGGTGAGGCAGCATCTATGGAGCGAAGGAATAGGTGACGTTTCGGGTCTGAAGAAGAGTCTCGACCCGAAACATCACCTATTCCTTTGCTCCATAGATGCTGTCTCACCCGCTGAGTTTCTCCAGCATTTTTGTCTACTCTCTGACAAGGGCTGTCCGCAGGGACATATTTGGAGACGGACATCAAGATCATCAACTCACTGAAAGATGCTTTTTGATCTGCCTGATACGTTGGCCTCCCAGCATAGCGAGATGTCCGTCAGGGAATGTTGCTGACTAGC